>NW_008709663.1:314459-316979 GCF_000327385.1 Lottia gigantea | reverse complement strand
ACCAGATAAATCAGACTATGAGTTTTGATCAACAAGTATGACTATAAATATATAACTTTGATTTTGATTGACGTATCGATCTCATCCATTGACTAAATTTCACCATTTATTTGTTATTTTCCTCCGTAGAATTTTCAAGTTAAAGGGATCGTTAAGAAGTTTTCAAAACATTTTTTATACAAAAGGACACTGAAAACATCAAATTGCATCATTTCAAATTTTCAGTCAGACATCTGTGGTTCCTGCAGTGGCACTAAAATTAAGAGTTTTATGACGTCAGTATCACATTAGCATATTATATATCATTAGCAACTTTTGCGATAGTGACGTCAGAAAACACTTAGTTTTAATGCCATTGCAGGCACCATAGACGTCTGACAAAGAATTGGAATGGTGCAAATCGATGCTATCAGTGTTCCCTAAATATTTTTGGAGTGATTTTTTTAGCTCTTGCACATGCAGATCTACTTTTATGTTAACTAGATCGTCTATTCGTTAGCAGCAGTTTTTAAAATCATGTAGTCTGATTGATGTATAGGACTCATCCATTGACTTAATTTCACTATTTAAACCTTTAATTTCCTGTAGTACAGACCAACAAAATCAACCCAGCTCAAACAAAGCAAACATCTCCAACGGTTGTTAACCTCTTGCCTCCAATTGAACCTCAATAAATTCTGGAATTGGGACGATTTATTTGGAAATGGAGTAGATTTATCACTAATTAATGATGTATCTTTCTAGTTAATGGGCCTATATCAATAGTTGTTCTGAATTAGTATTCTTATAGTTCAACCAACCGACATGTTATTGACTACTTATAGAGATAGTACACTACCATTGTGTGACTCTGTTCTCTTTATTGCTATATTCAATATTCAAGAAGCTTTCTAACTGTTTGTACCAATCTGATTTTTCGTCTAATTTTGTACAAGGATGTTTTGTATTCTCATACAGACTGCGTTATATACATTTTTCTCTTGTTAACATTGCCTGTTTAAGCATGTGAAACATGGAATTAATAAATGTTAGAAAGAGTATATCTATATATCTAGTGATTCTATATAATATTTGATAACACTGTCTGTATGAACATGTGAAACATTGAATTAATATATATTAGAAATAGTATATCTATATATCTAGTGATTCTATATAATATTTGATAACACTGTCTGTATGAACATGTGAAACATTGAATTAATATATATTAGAAATAGTATATCTATATATCTAGTGATTCTATATAATATTTGATAACACTGTCTGTATGAACATGTGAAACATTGAATTAATATATATTAGAAATAGTATATCTATATATCTAGTGATTCTATATAATATTTGATAACACTGTCTGTATGAACATGTGAAACATTGAATTAATATATATTAGAAATAGTATATCTATATATCTAGTGATTCTATATAATATTTGATAACACTGTCTGTATGAACATGTGAAACATTGAATTAATATATATTAGAAATAGTATATCTATATATCTAGTGATTCTATATAATATTTGATAACACTGTCTGTATGAACATGTGAAACATTGAATTAATATATATTAGAAATAGTATATCTATATATCTAGTGATTCTATATAATATTTGATAACACTGTCTGTATGAACATGTGAAACATTGAATTAATATATATTAGAAATAGTATATCTATATATCTAGTGATTCTATATAATATTTGATAACACTGTCTGTATGAACATGTGAAACATTGAGTTAATAAATGTTAGAAATAGTATATCCATATATCTAGTGCTTTGTTACCTAGGCCTTTCTATGTGTCTTTCAAACAGTATATTTGAATCTCTTTCTAAGAGAGGTCAGTTTTACACAATTTTCTCGCTGTTGATCAGGTGTTCAGTGACATCACATAGGCTATTAATTCATATGAGTCACGATATTATCAATTTGTGTTATGAACCTCACTTTCAGTGTCTCAAAAACAAGGCGTGAATAAGGTCTATTTAATTGCTTAATGAATACTAACCATGTGTTTTATTTCCTAACACAGCAAGAAATATAAACTACTGCATCCTGCTGACAGAATTTCAAACATCCTTGATGGCTCCTGCTTTAAGTACAATATTACAAACTGTGTCTCACATAATAATCATTTTTATATAGAACGTTTAATTGAGGGAAGATTAAAAAGTTTCTAAGTCAACTAAAGTCTTATCTGTAAATGTGAAATAACCCTCGGTTTCATTATAAAAATTATCAGTCCTTGGAACTGTTAAGAGAATGTAACTAGCATTGGAAACAGTCGAGGGTTCTGAGAACTGTCCCAATTCAAAACTATGGAGGTGAGGTAGATAACAAATAACAGATAACATTTTTGATCTTTCTCATTTAGAATTTGATCCAAATTATTAAGAACCTAATGCTATCTTTAGACCCTTTAGCCAATGCTGATTTGATGAATAAATGGGTTAAGATCTAAATTATATGATATCATATTCAGTCTAAGACTTCTCAACTGGCCCTCAAGTT
>NW_008709663.1:207134-314409 GCF_000327385.1 Lottia gigantea | reverse complement strand
ATCACATATTGATGAATTAAGTAACGAGACAGAAGGTCTAACGTCCCTGCAGTCAAACAGGCTAACATCATTAATAAGATTTACTCTTCCTCGAGGCATAGTTTGTCCAATTTTCACGATAAATAATAAAAGGGAACAAAATGTGTGGTAGTAAAGCCTAGAGGGGTAAGGAATAGTCTCTAGAGATTTAATTTATGAATCAACAAAATGGCCTTAGTTAAATTATTTTAAATACTAATTTCAGTCTATATTTTATAAATATTAAAAAGTTGGCCTAGGCCCCTATCAGACTGGGGGTACAAGTTAGGGGTGGAATGAATCATGGGGGACAACTGCGGAAACTGTACGAAGGCGTCATAGTTGCAAGCTTTTCATGGAGCATCTTAGAGTGTTCTCAAATTTTTATTGATTTGGTGCATTCGGACACATATTTTGGGGCAAAAAAAATATAAATCATATATTTAAATTTGTTAAAAAAAAAGTGGGGTACAAGAAGGTACCAGCAGAATCAATCGACTTGGTGACGCTGTAGTGAAATAGGACATCTCAGTAGTGACTGATATATAGACTTGTGTTCACTTATCTATAGTTCTGCTTTTCTTGGCAAAATTTAACTAGTACCTATCTATAAAATAGAATTCTAACAATGAATCTAACTAAAGACTTTCAATACATTTTGTACAGTTTTTAATGAAAGAAATCAAACAATTTATCATTGTTTTTCGTACTGTAAATTCAGGGATTTGATGGAATATCTAGCACCAGCACTGTCTTTAAACTATTTCACATGAAAACAAGTTAGAAAACAAGATTCCAAAAGTCTTATTAATTAACGAAGTTGGCAATCTTTTTATGAGATTAAATAAGGTACTATTGGTTTCATTATTTTATTTTTAAACTTTGTTGTGATTATGATATTTTCTGAAAAACATTTTATAAAACACATGCTATGTCAGCAACTCCTGTATTGTTTCTCTTTTCTTATTTTCCACCTGTGGTGTGATTTATAAATTATCATATTTTCTGGAATACGTCATTTAACGATAAAGAAATAAACACCCTTAATAAAATTTACAGAAAAGGGATTGTTTTCCACCTGTGTTATTAATAAAAGATAGCTTGCCAGGCAAGGTAATATACGCCCACTGGCAGTTTTGATTTTGAACATAAATATTTAGCAGTACAGTAACAATTACCAGTATGAAATATTCAACCTTCACTTCTTTTGAATTTTTTGGGTGATACTAAATAATACAGTTTTGTCAAAATCCGGCAGGGATCGAGCCTTCAAGTGTTAACGAGCTAAAAATTGAATACGATTTCAAGATTGAGCTCAATAACTTCTATAACATAATTCTCATTTTTTTGATTTTTAACAAGTTCATCCATGGGTGATAATGGACAAAACAGACAATATTTTTTGAACATCCAGCTTGATTCAACCCTTAAGTGTTTACAAGCTAAAGAACGAAGGGTAAGAACAAGGGAAATTACTCTTTAATTATTTTGTCAATTTTCAATAGGGTTCATCCATGTAAACACTCATAGTAAGTCAAAATCTGTTGAGAATTGTGACTTCTAGAGTGTTTACGAGCTAAGAATTGAACATATTTTCAAGAACAAGAGCAATAACTCGATTTTTCTGATTTTCAATAGGGTTTATTCATTGGTGATCACAAACACTTACACCAAGGTTCATCAAAATTCTATCAAGAAATGTGTTTTCTACAGTGTTTATGAGTTCAAACTAGAAACACCTTAAGAACAAGGGCAATAACTCTTACTAAATATTGTTAAATTTTTCTGATTTTCATAGGGGTTCATCCTAGAGTGATTACAAAAACTCACACCAAGTTTCGTCAAAATCAGTCCAGAATTGTGCCTTCTAGAGTGTTTACAAACAATTGTGGACGTACTGTAGATCCGTGGGACATGGATGACACCATTATACACCCCCCAATATATGCCCCCCATTTTATGTAGGCTTCTAAAAATTATTTTATTTTCTAGAAATCATGTTATAAAACAAAAATTACATCAACACCCCGTATTTACTATTTGCTATATAAATCAAGGTTGTTGTTAATATTTTTATTGGATGAAGAATAAGGTATTGGTATAATAATTCTATTTTTAATTGTTTTGTTTTGGGTATTATGGGTATAAATTCTATAATTGAAGAGGCTTAAAAATTGACGATATTAATTAGAGATGTATTAAAAGTTATATTACATAGCTAATAGGCCTTATTCACGCCTCGTTTGGAACACATCGTAATTAATTTATGTCATCAATTGATAAGATGGCGACGATCAACAGAGAGAAAATGGACTTTCACTTCCCCTCTCAGAAATGTTTAGTGGTAAACTTAATCTGAATATTGTGTTAAAAAAATTCTGTTTAAATGATGTTAGTCCTTTATTTCTACTTTGGGTTTCACTAACCCACAATTTGCCTGAGTTATTCGGAAACATATTCTACTACATGCTTGGATTGTTTAAAAATAGCGGAATTGTGGTAGAAAACCCAAATTGTATCAGAAAATAAAAGAAAGTTAGTTTAATTAGACACCCTCTTTCCAGGCAGTGTATGCTTACTATTCTAAACACCTGACCAAGGACCAGCTGGTAGAAAGGATCCTTGATTGTGAACCTAAGTTGTTATCCTTCTACAATCAATGCCAAGATGTTTGGCCAAGGACCAGCTGATAGAAAGGATCCTTAACTGTGAACCTAAACATGTTTTAAAACACTAGGGAGGTCAGCAACTACTTATTTTATTTTTCATCTACCCTCTTATCATTAATTATTACATTTTCTGATTAAACTGTCTTACAATAAGACTCTTAATAAAATTGACCATAGAAAATAAATAAAGATTATAATAATAACTTTCCATGAGCAATAATAATAATAATAATAATAATCACCTTTAATAAAATCAAAAAAGTCCAAAATTTAAGCAATTTATCAATTAGATAAGGAAACAACAATTTTTTATTTTTTTAAAACCCCGATAAAGTTAACTTACGTAAGTCAAGGATTTCAGATAAGGAAAAGGTATTGTTTTTTTATATTTATTCTCCGAGTGCATTATGATTTAAAAAATTATCACATTTTCTGGATTTTGTCATTTAACAATAATAAAATAAACACCTGTAATAAAGATGACAATAGATGCTTAAAAGATATTGTTTTTACTTTTTTTATTTCCAACCTGTGGTGTGATTTATAAATTATCATATATTTTCTGGATTTTGTCATTTAACAATAATAAAATAAACACCTGTAATAATGTTGACTATATAAATCAAAAGAAATGGAATGAAACAGAGTTCTACATTCTACTCTTCTGCACCTAATTGGGCTAATGAAGATACAAACAAAGAAAGTCAACAATATTTTTATTGAATGAAGAATAAGGTACTGGTATAATAATTCTATGTTTTATTTTGGGTATTATAGTTATAAATTCTGTAAGTTCTGATTTTTTGTTTTTTCCTTTAACAAATTTTCTTGAGACCTACCGTTTTCAATGTCAAAATTCTCTACCATAAATCAACAAAATATCTATTATTACTTGTATCTTGATTGCCAGTAACACGCGTTAATCTCATCACGTAATAATTTTATCATTGCCTGATTAATTAATCCCCCAATTATGATGGTAATTTGATCTATTTTCACCTGATAATGTGTATTTTAAGCCCACGTGACATAACAACATCTTATAAACAAATTTTACGGTAGCTCTACTTTTGCTAAATATTGAAATCTTGAAGTCTTCATAGTATTTTATAAAAACTGTCATTTCGTCGTTTCAGAAATCTTTTTTATTATCGGTAGATTATCATGTGCGACTGAAACTTTGTTTCTTAAAATCGTTTTGTAATTTTACTGTAGCTTGTAAACATTCATTTATTGCCTGCATAACGGGCTTACTTATTGCAAGTCTTTCCATATCTGTAAGTGGCAAATTTAGTTCGATACTTCGTGAGGGTGTTTCAAGAAAATTAGTTTGTCTTTCATTCTATACAAGTATGATGTGACTGGGGATTTTTTAGATGTCATGAATTACACTTCTGGAAAAAGTAACATAGTCAGTACATTTTTGCTCTCAGAACATACTGATTTTTGAATACCAGTATTACATATAGTATTACATGTAGGTCTACCAGTACCATTTAATTTAGAGGGCTGGCTTCATGCTCTCATCCTTGTTTTTAAACATACTGAAGAATGACAACACTTAATTTTTTTGGGCCCCTAAATTGAAATATCTAGAAAAAGATCTAAAAAAAAGAAAAAAAAGCACTTTGGAGCTTAAAATTGCAAAAATCTCCCGACTTTTCAAGGATTGAACCCTGGACCTTTAGGTTAGTGAGCAAGCGTCTAACTCACTGAGCCACCATGACTCCCTAGGCCAAACCTAAATAAATAAGCTGTCATTTTGTTCTAGCCTGGATTTCGCTATTTCACAATTTGTCTGAGTTATTCTGAAACATATCCTACTACATGCTTGGATGCAGTATATGCTTACTCTGCTAGACAACTGACAGCTGGTAGAAAGTATCCTAAACTGTGCACCTTAGTTGTTATCCTTTTAAAATCAATGCCAAGAGGTTTGGCCAAGGATCTGGGCCTGGAATCAAGAAAACAACTTGAGTCAAATTTTGGGTCTTAAATGTCAGATGTATATTTTCTTCTTATGGTCTAGTTTTATCTAATGAATGACTAAAATCATGAAGGAAGGCAATGAAAATATTAATAAAGATTTTACATTAGGTCTATTTATGTCATTTTTAGCACGGAAATGTACAAATAGAAGTTGATGTAATTACATTAGAAAAACAGACTTGAGTCATTGCTTAGCTAAGATTTGCTTAACTCATTTTCATGATCCGTCTTAAATTTGTGTCTTAGCTGAGATAAATCGTCAATTTAAGATACTTTGTGACATATAGACAACACATGAAGTAAAAAGTGAGTAAAATTCCTCGTTCGAAGTATTTTTAAAGGAATTATGAGATTTTCGGATATTTCTTGTATTTCTGAAGACTACTTACCTATTTTCAAGATTAAAATCAAACCCCCAAATGGCGCATCTGTCCCTTTAACTGAGAACCAAATTTGTTATCCTTGTATAATCTGGTTGTTTCTGTATTTTCTTGGGATTTTTATGGGTCAGGTACATGTTGAATAACAATATTGACCTAATAACCCTCTTGACAATATTGTGGTGCATCACCGATGCCGAGCATCAGAGTATTTACTTTATATTGTCCAATCGTCTGTACCTATCTTAATAATGGCTCATTAAAGTTTATGTTTATTTTACTCTGTACCTCTATCCACTAGCATGCTGCTCCAACCCCCCACCTCCCCTCCCCAAATCATAAATTAACAACTGTATTTAATCCTCAAATGAAAATTTGTACAAATTTTGTTGACCAAATATCTCATCCTCAGTTGTTTCGAAAGAGGTTTAATAATTCCAATAAGCAAAAACCTCATCCTAAGTATGACAAAATCAGAAGCAATAATTGTATAGTAGTGGACACCTCAAAAGAGAAGTACCATCAGGTGTTTCGAAAGAGGTTTAATAATTCCAATAAACAAAAATATCATCCTAAGTATGACAAATCAGAAGCAATAATTGTATAGAAGTGGACACCTCAAATGAGAAGTATCATCAGGTACATGCTGATGACTGTCCATACAACTTCATTCAAAACCCTGTTTGACATTAACAACGATTACTGTCATTAAAATGACATAGAAATATCAATATTATTGTTGTCTGTCTTATTAGATCCACCATATTAGTTTATGTATTTATATAATGTGATAAAACATCTGATTGGCAGTGAGAAACATTGTACCACAATATTGGAATCAGAAAACAACTAGCATTACTTAGTTCAGTGTTCTATCAGATCACACGTTGATATTATAGTCTTAGAGACACTCTACTACATTCCAACTCGATCCTATATAGTTCTCTTATATACTCTAGCTTAGTTGATTCTAGTACTTGATATATCATAGTTCTATGGACAAAGTTTTTTTTTTCCTTCATCTGGTAAGTTTATATTATCTTTTTACATTATCTTTGTCTTTTGTATAATAAAACCACTTTGTAAAATAATTAACTAAATTTCTACGTTTCTAATTTGGAAAATTTTTTTTCCTGATCCTGTAAGTTTATGTTATCTTTATAAATTGTGTATTTAGTAAACAAAGTTCATTTCCTAAACTAAGTTAAATAAAATTCTGCATTTCACACTTTTTTGTGTGATATTAACTTGTTTTATAAGGTTTACACACTTTAAATCATCATTTCTTAAATTGTATTAGATTGTTTTGATATTTAAAGTCAAATTTTTTCTGATTTCTATAAAAAATTTGTTTATTTAATCACAATACAAATTCATAAAGCTTTTAAACAATATTGCTAAACTTTTTAAAACTTATGTAAGTTTGCCTCAATTCTTTTTCAAATCCAATCCTTGTTTCTGATGTTTATAAAATTATTGATAATTCAATCATAATACAAATTTATAAAGCTTTTAAACAATATTGCTAAACTTTTTACAACTTATTTTGTAAGTTTTCCTTAATCCTTTAAAAATAAAATCCCCATTTCTAAATTTGTCATGATTTAATTTGAAAAGAAATTGATTGATTGGACTTACTTTTTAAAAATTCAGACGGTTGGAACTTTGTCTTTTTGTGTCTTTTGAAGAACAGCTCTCAGTAGTCTTTATAAAGTGGAGAAACTTGATGTTTTGAGTGGCTTGATATGAGTTTCAACACAACTAATACAATGTACTAATAAATAAACCAAGTAATAACATTCCCGAAATCCATTTTAACAACATTTTAGCTAAACATCAGTACTAATAGTAGCAGCTAATAACTTTTCACCAACTAATTTATAAATTTCATAATATCGATGAAGTAGTCAAATATAACTTAGCAAAAGTTTGTTTTTTTGTTGGGTATTTTGGGGGTTTAAGTCTAAATCATTTTCTTGAAAGTTTAAAATTCTACTTTTTGGACATAGTTGTCCAGTGTTTTGAATTTTGCAACAAAATTTTTTAAATCTATTTTATTAGAATATTTCATGATTTCATTTTGATATTTAATTTCATTATGATACAGAAACTTTCTAAGAGAAACTCATCTTTTCAATTTGTTTTTAAAGAAATAATATATTCCCTTGTATTTTTTGTTATATATACTCTCAGCTTCTAAATGTTGTTCAAATCTTATCTTATTCAATTTTGTTTAAAAACTTTGAAAACGTTCAAAGAAAAGGTTTTTATCGAATCAATTACAGTTGAAATCTTTAATTCTTCAAATTCCAACAGCCTTAAGCAGAAATTCAAAACCTTTTATGTGAAAAAGGAGCTGATAAAAAAAAAGTGAATTTTTTAAATCTTAGAAATTTAAGAGCCTTAAGTGTAAATGTAACAATTTGCTTGAAAAATCAAATTTTGCAATTTTTGTGAAATTTAATAGTTTAGTGACCTTTTAATAAAATGGAGTCAAATTGTGTTGGAGCACATTATCTTATGTATCAGGTACACCTGCAGATTCTTTTTCAGATAGGAGCTTATGAGGTTTGATATAGAGGACACTTGTATCTTCTATTTGAGATAGGAATTGAAGAGGTTTAGTTACCTTTGCTTATCAATAGGGGCCACTTGTATCTTCTATTTGAGATAGGAATTTAGGAGGTTTTGTAGTCTTTGCTTATCAATAGGGGCCACTTGTATCTTCTATTTAAGATAGGAATTGAAGAGGTTTAGTTACCTTTGCTTATCAATAGGGGCCACTTGTATCTTCTATTTGAGATAGGAATTGAAGAGGTTTAGTTACCTTTGCTTATCAATAGGGGCCACTTGTATCTTCTATTTAAGATAGAGATTTAAGAGATTTGGTTACCTTTGCTTATCAATAGGGGCCACTTGTATCTTCTATTTGAGATAGGGATTTAAGAGGTTTGGTTACCTTTGCTTATCAATAGGGGCCACTTGTATCTTCTATTTGATATAGAGATTTATGAGGTTTTGTAGCCTTTGCTTATCAATAGGGGCCACTTAAACCTTATATATGAGACAGGGATTCAAGAGATTTTGTAGCTCTTGTAGTTGCTTATGTATAAGGGACACCTACAGATTATTTTCGTAGTTAAGATTATGATGAATGAAAATCAATGTTAATGATATAGATACTAGACTAGTGTATTGTGTATTATTGTAATCTGATATTATACTATTAGTAATACCGTATCATATATCAATAAGATCAGATATTTACATCTATATACCCCACACTCCCTAATAGCAAAGAAACTTCATTTTCAATGTGGACTCTCTGAAAAGGATACTCAATTCTCAAAACTAAATACCATATGTACACTATTAATTATGTGGACTCTCTGAAAGAGATGTCAAGTTGACAAACCAACACACAAAATGAACATTATTAACTATGTGGACGCTCTGAAGGGAATCTAAAGTAAGACAAACATATAATTTAGAATTAACAATGTGAACTCTCTTAAAGGTATCCCATGACAAAAGCAAGTTGAAACCAGGAACAGTATTGATTACAGAATATAAAAATAAACTCAATACCACTTCAGTTAATAATAAAGTTTTAAACTTGTCAATCATATTTGTTATTATATTAATTCTAAGTGACATCTATTGTATAATTAAATAATCCATATTTAAAACCCAATATTTTAACCGTTTTTTATTAAAAGTCCAATTTAACTAAACGATCGCAATAAAATATTAATTTCTATTTTAAGTAAAATTTCAATACCATCAATAAAGAGGAATTATTAAAAATGAAGTGAAATGAATGGAGTTATATGTCCTACTGCACCATGTGGGCGAATAAAGACGGGCAATGCCATGCAGAGCGCGATGAGGGAAATTTTGCCAGTTCAGCGGCATTAGCCTGCTCTTTTTCGATTTCCAACTGTCGAGGGATCTTTAACGTTGAACGTCATACCTATTTCCATCTCATTGCAATAAAATTAAACAAATCCAGAGATATGAAAATTAGAAAAATAAAATGTAGTTTTATTTCTCATATTTCTGCTGAAGATATTTGCTAATGAAGTTGTGGCAAAGCCATACAGTGTGCAATGAGAGAAATTTTGTCAGGACAGTGTCATGTGCCTATTTTTTCAATGAATTGAGCGATGATTATTGTGAAAATTGTGTAGCAAACAAGACCAAGCTTTTAGTCCCATCTGACAGATATGTGACTGTTTTTCTATATCAGCCTCTTTGAACTGCATCATCAGTTGAGAATATTAAACAGATTTGACAGGTAATTAATGAGATATTGGAGTATTAGTTGTTAGTCTTGACCACTGGTCATTGTCTGATTTGTTCTGATACCCTGAGTTTTACCAATTTTTGGATTTTGACTAACATTCTTTATCCCAGATGTACCTGACAGATCCTTCCCACAAACAGACAATTTAGCTGGTCGGCTTGTCATGTCCAATTGTCTGATTGGATAATAAAACTAAATTTAAAATCAATTTTAATGATTGACCAATCAGATGACTTGAACACTAAATTCATCTGAAGTTAAGTTTTCGAGAATAAGACACCTCAGATTAAAAAATATCTTGACATAAGCTAGGATTAAACTAACCAATAGGCTTGCCAGAAAGGATTTAACTCAATGATCAGACCAGACTCTCCAACATAAAAATAAGTAAAGAAAGATGAATTTCTAGGATTTCCCGTAATTTTCCAGGTTGCATTGTCCGCTTGATTAGAACTTCACTACTAACGAGGTCTATTGGTTTCTTTAATTAGCATTATCCCTCCTATTTTCCTCTCCGTTTGACTTCTTACGGTAAATAATAGCCAACAAGTCTCCTTAAATAGTCCTTTCACTCACACTCAGCTATTTCTGATTAGTGTACGCTTGTCTTATTTAGTACATAATATTCTTACTTGTTATTTTTCTCAAGGACGGGAATATTATTTTCATATTAAAGGTTAAAGTTTACTGTGCATATGAGCACTCAGTGGAAGCACCTGTCTTATGAGGCTGGGGATACAAAAAGGCGGCAAACTGTCTTAATGGTGGACAAAAGAGATTCAAGTAGCACTGTTGAAAGACATAAGCGCAAGCCTGCAATAGTGTGTAAAAATTAGATAAAATTTGTATAAAAAAAGAGGCCACTTATTCTCAAAACGATCTTAGCGCTAGGATGTCCTAGAATCAATGTTAGAAGATAAGAACCTAGGAAATCCTAGAATCAATGTTAGAAGATAAGAACCTAGGAAATCCTAGAATCAATGTTAGAAGATAAGAACCTAGGACATCCTAGCGCTAAGATCGTTTTGAGATATTTTAATATATTAAAATGAATTGAAGGAACAAACTGATTTTCTAGGTGGACAAAAGTTCCTCCTTGTACCCCCACTGGTGCCACCACCCTGAGCATGTGATCAAATCACATCACATCCTGTGTGTGGTAAAGATCATATCCTATACTACATGCCATCGACTGCCATTTTGAACCCACTCCGAAAGTGACATCAGGTGTTCCTGTCAACCAAGCTTCATGTCTTACTAATTCATAGTTGTATTATTAGCGGAACCAAAAAATATAAAATCTTGTACATAAGATTGAATAAACACAATAAAATTATCGGAGATAAAAGAATGATTGTCGAAGATACGACAAGAGGACCATAACGTCTGATTTACGTTACAATAACTAGCCTCACTTTAGTGGTTTTTTCTACCACAGTGACTGTAAATGGCAGAGATTATTTCTGGAGCTGTATAATCTATTTTGGTGATATTTACGTCTTGGTATTGCTGTCTCTATTGTCTGATTATAATGAAAGTCGGGGACAATAGAACTATAAACTATACGAGAAAATATCAACCTTAAGCCTCTTTTCTTGTTGAGAATCATTGCTATTTTGTTAGGTTTTGTTTAGTCAATCAGATTTTTCCAAGTCTTGCATCATTTTATTGAAGTTTAGGTTAGTTCTGTTGCATCATCATTTTGATGTAACCAGTCATGTTTCAGGGTTTCAAAGTTGTAAATTAGTTCATGACAATTCATGATACAAAAAGATTCCATAAATGTTTCTGATATACATACAAAGAGTAAAGATAAGATATAAATGTCCCTGATATACATACAAATGCAATAAAACATCTTTGAAAGCTCTTTAATGCATGGATAATTAGACACCATACAAACAGTTTGACCTAACTGCACTGGTCTCGCTTTTACATTCGCCGCATAAAAAACATATCATCAGTCAGAAAGAAACGACATAAAAACGCCATGGGTGTCGTTAACAGCACATTTTAACGACTCTGCTGTCATATCACTGATACAAAAACACATTAAAAATAATGAATTATACCAACAATATTATGATGCATGTCCAAAAATAGATCGTTACATAATTCTAACATCAAAAATTCATATTAAATATAGACACATTAATCTAAATTATCTCCCTTTGAAAACATTATTGCTGAATCACAACTGTGCCTTAGTTTTTAAACTAATATCGGCCAAAAATATGTTTAAAAAAAAAAAAATTCTGGCAGGACATACACAATGTATGATACATTCCATAAGTGTAACATCACGTTTATTTAAATTATCTCCCTTTGTAAATTAATTCGCTATGATGCAATACAGGTCAGATATACAATCTTGATTATTTCCCTTTAAAACATAATCGCTGCATTGCAACTGTGCATTAGTTTTTATAATAAATTAATTTGGAATTGGTTAAGTTTATGGAACTGTAAAAATTGAACAATTAATTAATTACAAATATATTTGAAAAACCTAGTGGAACTGTGGCTTCAGATGAAAGGTTATTCCTAGCTTGAAACACAATAATTCTTATGAACAAGTTGACAATCTTTAAAAAATCTCAAGTCAGATATTCTTAATAATGAAATGGAGTTTTTCTGCAGCTGATTGGTCTGATTAAAACGTGCATCGCCATGCTTTGAGGAAAACTTTGCCAAGACAGAAAAGCTAGTCTTTTTCAACTGGTGATTCTGAAGCACACTGGTCCTCATTTCATGGTCACATCCAAACAAACAACAACGAGATACTATATCAACCTCAGTCTCGGGACGTCACAGCGTAACATCAAAGAGAGATTTTTTGATAATTGAGACGACTGTAATTCCATCATTTTATTAGTGATTTATTGATTTTGATAAAGTTTAGAGAGTTTATCTGATAAAGTGTTTGATGATGGAGGCCGTGATAATAACTGCATTAGGTTGATTTGGCTGCTTCGTTAATTACTCATTAACTTGTAAACAATTAGTACTTTATCATCCCTGAGTTTAGGGATTCCAGAGTAACTTATTATGATGACAGGCTGTAGTTTAATCGGATAGAGTTTTGGAATCTTGACATCATTTTTGTAGTTACTTCAAGCAAATGGTGGTCTTGGGTTCTTAGCTTGGTCAGTGTTTGAAAATCTAGTACTTTGAAGAAGTACCTCATATTCAATTCAACCCAGCTGTATATGGGTAATCCAGGAAAGATCAATGCTAAGATCAAAAGATTCTTGTACAAATGGTCGTTTCTTTTACTTTACATTCTTTTCTTCCTGAATGACAAAATCGTGGCAATTTTGACTCAAATATTTACAAACCAAACCATTAAGATCAATCAAACCAACATCAAATCTGTCACGAGACATAAGTAACATTGTTTGTTAAATAAAAACAGAATCAGAGAGGAAATTTGAGTTAAGCTAGGTTTCAGAATTCAACAATCTATTCTAGCAAATAACCAGTGTTGATTCTTTATTTGATTCCAATCTGTCAATAATCAACGAAAAATCTTACAAAATAAGCTTCCTTTTGTTATTCACCACACATTGTTATTCTAAGACTGCTTCGTTTTCGTACCCAATGACATATTGGATCTTTAGATCTGAACACAAAAGGGAAAGGCCAATAACAATCAGCCATCTGTGTCTTCTCAAGACTTACGAACACAGCTCAATACAGTGTGGAACTTCGATTATAGATCACAGAATTCAGTGAAGCATAAGACACGGAAAGAAGAACTACTTGACTACTTTCAAATGAAATGAAATCGAGTTACATACCTTATTTTCCTAACTGTACTGTATCTAATTTGGTTAATGAAATGAAATGAAATGAAATAGAATTTGTTTGCCTTTCTGTTCTGTATCTTATTGAGCTAATGAAATGAAATAGAGTTTTATATCCTACTGTTCTGTATCTTATTGAGCTAATGAAATGAAATAGAGTTTTATATCCTACTGTTCTGTATCTTATTGGACTAATGAAATGAAATGGAGTTTTATATCCTACTGCTCTGTATCTTATTGGACTAATGAAATGAAATAGAGTTTTATATCCTTCTGTTCTGTATCTTATTGAGCTAATGAAATGAAATAGAGTTTTATATCCTACTGTTCTGTATCTTATTGAGCTAATGAAATGAAATAGAGTTTTATATCCTACTGTTCTGTATCTTATTGGACTAATGACATGAAATATAGTTTTATATCCTACTGTTCTGTATCTTATTGGACTAATGACATGAAATATAGTTTTATATCCTACTGTTCTGTATCTTATTGAGCTAATGAAATGTAACAGAGTTTTATATCCTACTGTTCTGTATCTTATCTGACTAATGAAATGAAATAGAGTTTTATATCCTACTGTTCTGTATCTTATTGAGCTAATGAAATGTAACAGAGTTTTATATCCTACTGTTCTGTATCTTATTGGACTAATGACATGAAATATAGTTTTATATCCTACTGTTCTGTATCTTATTGAGCTAATGAAATGAAATAGAGTTTTATATCCTACTGTTTTATATCTTATTGGACTAATGAAAAGAAGTAGAGTTTTATGCCTATGTTTGGAACAGTATGTAGACAAAATTAAAACATATTTACATCAAAGGTATATCAAACACAAGACTAAGTGCTGGTATTTATAAAATTGATGCTTTAAACTTAGAAATCATCTATAATACACGTTAATATTTTGAAGAAAAGAAACTCGTCTGTACAAATAAATCCAGTCTTTAATGTTCCTCCTTACGACTTGTCAAACCATCTTATGCCTATGTGATTTTTTTCTGTCTGACGCATGTAAAATACGTACACGGATTATCACATTCTTTTTCTCTTTAAAGGCAATTTAATCCTTGTCCCTAACTTACACAAAAATGTTCAAAGGACATTCATGTCGTTGAAAGACAAGAGATGTCATAGTAAAGTTTGTTTTATATTGAAGTTTTAAAATGAATTAGAAAACGTGTTAAGTGTCGATAAAAACACTCAACATTCACATTTTAAACAAATTTACTTTCTTTTAATTTGTCAAGAACATTAAAAACACGTCGATGGGGGAAGCTGGTCAGGAGATCGATCGGTTCTAATCCACTGATCTTCACTTAGTCTGTCTGTCAATCAACCTGGTAGACGTGTTATAACGCAGATGCTGTCTTGTCGTTAAAATCGAAACTTCTTAATGGCATGCAATTGTTGACGATAAAGACATCTAATGAAAAAATTAGTTTTACTTTTAAATCTTAACTGCTCACTTAGGGATTATTTCATCTTTTAGCACTGTGTAGGAAGGTACAGTTTTAACTAAAATGGGGTACATTTTGTAAAATCCATTTCTTCTGTAGTTCTTTATGGATACAAGGGCAAAGTTAGAACTTTAGAAGTGGCATTTCCAAACACCTGATGGTACTTCTCTTTAGAGGAGTCCACTACAACTATTACTCTAGATTTTGCCATTCTTTGAACAAGTTTTTGATTAACAGAATTGACTTGCTTGTACAGATCTTTATTTGGAATAGTCCTTGACTGTACAGAATTACCTTAATCATAATCAGACTACAATACACAAAACACCTGATGGTACTTCTCTTTGGAGGAGTTCACTACAACTATTACTCTAGATTTTGCCATGCTATGGATGAGTTTTTGATTAACAGAATTGGCTTGCTAGTACAGTTTTATCTGAGTCCTTGACCAATCGTCTTTGTAACTATGTGACTACAAAACTCGAAGTTTGTTTGCAATGATATAATATCGTAATTTGTTTTTACATCTCCTTGACAAAAATAGAAACTTTCCATTTGTAAATTATTGAAAACCTGTAGAGCATTATGGAATTAAACCACGGTCGTCTGATTACAGTAATAGATGACACATGCTAGTAGTTTACATTAGGACTTGACGCTCCACGTGAGATATCATCTAGCTGCTGTTAATACATTTCTTAATTAGTTTTACACATTTTTATAACAGCTGAAAGAGTTAAGTTATTTCACTCATACTATCATAACAGACTCCTCAATTTTACTGTTAATAACCTCACTAATTTACATAGCTTGAATATGAGTTTTAAATAAGTAAGTATATTCCGAGAACATGTACTTTTGTTTTTGGGTGTTTCAGGGTGTTAGAAAGAAGCTAGCCTAACTTTGGATTCCTCAATTTCAAATTCGTTTTGAGTTTACACAGAGAAAGAATTCACTGATTCTGAATACAGAATAATTATTATTAGCTATGTGGATATCTAAATTAGATTCTGAGTTGACAAACCTAAATACCAAATAAACATTATTAGCTACGTGGACTCTCTGAAAGGGACCTTGTGACAAACCCAAAAACCTTAACATTATTAGCTATGTGAACTCTCTGAAAGGGATGTCCAGTTGACAAACTTAAATACAAAATAAACATTATTAGGTATGTGGACTCTCTGAAAGGGAATGATTTGACAAACTTAAAAATGTTGACTCTTTGAAAGGGATGCCTGATACTGAGTTGACAAACTCAAACAACTAATAATCATTAAGTTATGTGGACTCTAGAAAAGAAATACAGAGTTGACAAACCCATTTGAAGAGTGGCATCAAGTTGATAAGAATGCAAGATTGTTTTAAAAAAAAGAAGTCAGAGGTCTGTATCTGGGGAGGTATTTTATTATCAAGTGATAAAACAACGTAGAATCAATATCACCAATACATTAACGCTCTCGGAAAAAAACTTCTGTTTTTACCGAATAACCTGGATTGTTCTTTATCAGTTAATTAGAGGAACTGTTGCGTCTCAAGAGAAAAAGATGACATTTACCTCAAAACCCAAATCCAGAAACTAGAAATGCGGCAATAATTTATCAACCTCCACTCCTCAAGACAGAGTTATTACGATTTTACATTTCAATTTTCACAGACTATGACTTAATGGAACTAATGCACCATTATTTTGACCAATCATACCTTAGTATCAGAAACAGTAATTAGTAATAGTGTTCACAGCTCACCGTCAAAATTTGAGCCTTCAAATCCTTGAGTGTACAGATTAATCTATGTTAAAAGTTAAAAAAAGACGAGTCGTCATTTCTTGAGACACTACCATATATAGAAAAGACAACTTTAGAAATAGAAAAAGAAATTCCTAGTTTGAGATATTTTTGAAGGAATTATGTGATTTTCGTAATCTAGTACTTTACAAATATTCAAAACTCAAATCAACCCTCTAAATGGTGCACCCATCCCTTTTCGTTCAGAATTTAAATTTTGTTTAAAAATCATAAAATTTAGAAAAAATATTGAACAGTGGGATATATACTTCATTTCATTTAATTTGGTTAACCAGTTAATAATTTTCTTCTTCAAAATAAAAAAAAAAAACAAAATTCAGAAGATTTTGCCAATTACTTTCTATCTAGAATGATTGAGCTATTGCCAAGTTTTTCACAAATTATATAAGAATACTCCCCCCTAACGGACATGATTTTTTGTTTTTCCAATCAGTATAAGTGAGTTAAAAGATGTGAAAAAGATTCTATTATATATGATGTTAATTTACATCATAAAATTGATTAAAATTCTGTTTAAAGATGATTTCTATTCTATTGTAATCTTAGAAATGGGAGTTTCAGGTCATTCCCACGGAGAATGCTGGTGAAATTAAATCACATTCAATCTCGTCCAAATCAAAAGGAGATTTAAATGTGGCCACGAAAAGTTTAAATTATTAAATTTTGCAACTCTATTCAATAATACATCTATTCATATTTTTTCAATTTTCTAAAATCAAGTGAAAGAAAGCAAAAAAAGATTTAAATGTGGTCCAGTTAAGTTAGAATTATTCTGTTTTGAAATTTTATTCAAAGAATCATCTATAGATGTTTCTTCAGTTTTTTGTTTTTTTTTTTAATTTTCTGAAATTTAGTTCTGTAAGTGTTTTCAAAATAAAGAAAAGAAGAGATCACGATCAACTGTTCTTCTGGACATTTCTCTTAGAAATCCTACAAAGCTTGACATAGAAAAAGTCCACTCAAAATAAAACTAAAATGGCTAACAAAGGAAACTGAACAAATATTAATTCTGTTTCTTCATATTTACTAACTTTTTATGATTAATAATACAAGAAAATAAAACTGTAAATAATTTCAGAACAATCTGGGAAAATCAATGTACTGTTTTTCTCCCCGAAAACCTACTTTTTACGATAAGTCGCTGACTTAATTTTTTCATACTTTTTCTTACTCTGGAAGAAGATGGCTCAGACTTTGGCTCAAGGCAATTAATCAACTCATACAGAAATGTATGTGACTGAGGCCTCTTCAAATATTTGATACCGTCATATTACGCTGTTTGATATACCATAGCTCCTATTGCATACTTGGTCCAAACTGGAGTCACCTGCTCTTGACAAGGTCAGACGACCACTGACTGCAGACTGGATAGAAAGTAACCCAGGAAACCAGACAAATATCAGACCCACAGTTTCCCCTCCTAGGTATCACCTATGCTCCATGCAGACGACAATCCAATAGGTCAAGCATTGGTCATGGGTTCTTATCTCGGTCAGCATGTGAAAGTCTGGTGACATTGAATAAGGCATCTTTTCAATATACCAAGTGAACGAGATGTAAATGTGTACTGAGAGATCAATGCCAAGTGGTTTGATCAAGGACCATGCAGCTTTTAAAATGGCTCCTCGTCGATATCTCTTTAAAAAATCATTATATTTCTTTTTTACTTTTTGTTTTAATGAATCCCTTTGTGAAGATTGTTCTGGTGGAAATGATCATTGTGAACCTAAGTTATTATCCTGATGCCCTATTTCTTTTTGTTTTTAAGTGTCCCTTTGTGAAGATTGGCCTTTTATCAGAAAATAACAAATAATCCATAAAAATTAATAGTTTGATATTTAAAAGTGTAAGATGTCTGTCGTGGAAGAGATATGACAGAAAGTTTTGTGCTGTTAGTTTACAGGTAATATTAAAATCATTGATTATTTATTGAGAATTAATTCCTAACGTAACAAAAACTCTGTAATTATTAAAGTATTGCAGACAATTACCTTCGATTCTGTTGTCTACGGAACAAGTCATTGGTAAAGAGAAACCGGCGTTACTCGGTTCCTTTAGACAATTGTTAATTGTAAAATGAAAGATGCATTGTCCTGTATAATTACAGACTTTATAAGACTTTACCAAGCTCTTCGATGATTGTGTTAACTGAAATGAATTTAGGTGTAAAACTCCCTTTCATTAAAAAATGTGGGCCTGAACTGATCGTTTTCTCTACACGTTACTCTGTAGTACCAAATAACAATAGATTTGAAAGTGTTAATCATTAACACAACATTGTTAATTTCCTAGAACTTCTGTGCCTGTGCTTTCATAACATTGTTTTCAACCACTATTCCATGAATATTAAAGAAATTGAGCCAACATATGTGTACATGGAATGACATTGGCTGTTATAAATAGCTTGCAGCGTCTCCAGTACGCAATTTTGATAGAAATCTTGTTATATTACAATCGAGATTGAAATAAAATATCCAGCAAGGAAACGAAACGAAATTGTTTCCAATGCAATGTTACAACCTTCATTCACAAACATTTACTCCGTAGCCTTGCTCGCTAGTTTAGTCTTTCACAACCAGCCAGACAACAATCATAATGACCATGGATATTGGATATTAAAATTTGTGAATAAGACTCAGACAGACAGAGACAAGTATTAGTGTTATTATGTGTTATTAATTCTATTATGATCTAGACAAGAAGATTACGTTAATGTAAAACAGTGATATAATTCTCAATGAAGAAATTTTTAACAAGATTAAATTAGTAAAAGAGTAACCATGGAATCATATTTTATAGGAAACTAATATTCAGTCTGAAACACGAAGTTTCTGGACAGATGAGAATATGCAATGTTGATAAGGATTTTCAGATATGGCCTCTCAACTTCCATGACAATTCAAGGACCCCCCTAATGAAATAAGGAACACCACATTTATGAATCACTTCACAGAAGACAATTTCAAGCGGTTTTGCAAAACACCAGCTGATAGACAGGATCCCTCTGAACCTAAGTTGTTATCCTTGAAAAACCCATGCCAAGTCGTGTAGACAATGACCAGCTGGTAGACAGGATCCTTGTGAATCCAAGTTGTTGTCCTTGAAAAACCCATGCCACGTGGACACGGACCAGCTGGTAGAAAGGATCCTCAAGAATGCATTTGTTGTCCTTATTGACATGGATCTTTCCCTATTCTATTTCGTCCATCCCAACAAATCAATAGATAAAATACCTCACACTTTCTCTACTCTATCTGAGGATTATAGATGGTTTAACAACAATGTTTCTGTAATATTACACTTTATAGCAAACATAATCCTGTCTCGGAAATACTGGCTTTTAATCGCCGTCATTTATTGAGTAAACTCAGCCATTCATAATGCCATATAATTTCAGGATTTATTGAAGATTTCTTCTAGTCTGTGATACTCTTTTTGAAGATATATCAGCTCGTACATCTCTTTTAGAGAGTTCACATAGTAAACCAGTCATTCATAATGCCATATAATTTCAGGATTTATTGAAGATCTCTTCCAGTCTATGATACTCTTGTTAGTTATATCAGTTTGCACTATGATCTCATTTTACAACACAACTAGGTTAGGTACTTCAACATCCTTTTAGAGAGTTCACATGGTAAAGCCAACCATTCATAATATCATGGGAATTATTGAAGATATCTTCCAATTCTTGTTGAAGATATATAAACTTGTACAACCCTTTTAGAGAGTTCACATAGTAAAACTAGCCATTCATAATATCAAAAAAAAAATTGGATTTATTGGAGCTTATTGTAATACATAAGTTAATAGTACTGACATCTCACTCTACTTAACATTGTTTTCTTCCTCAAGAGTCATAGAGAGTTCACATAGTAAACCAGTCATTCATAATTCCATATGATTACTGAGATTCTCGTCTAGTCTGTAGTCTACTCTAGGGGTATATATCAGCGTGTGAATGCCTTTTAGAGAGTTCACATAGTAAAACCCAGCCATTCAGAATATCATATGATTACTGGATTCATTGATGATGTCTGGTGATCTGAGATATTCTAGAAGATATATGCTTATATTATCCCCAATAGTAAGATAGCTACCTCAGAACCCATTCTTCAGATAATACAATAAACAGAGGTTCGTGTGCTACAGGCAGTGCACATTAAAGATCACTCGTCAGTTGGAAATCGAAAAAAGAGCAGGATAATGCCGCTGTCCTGGCAAATTTTCATTGCGCCGTGCATGGCATTGCTCGTCTTCATTAGCCCACATGGTGCAGAAAAGTAGGACGCAAAACTTCATTCATTTCATTTTCGGAATCTCTTTGATAGAAGTCATCAACATTTGGTAATATATCACAGCTATCAGCTATTTCCTTTCAGAGAGTCCACATACTAGAAGTTATGTTTTAATTAGAATAACAAAATAAGTGTACACAAATTTGATTAAATCAGAAATTATGTTCACCAATTTATGGGTATTAATAATATCATAAAGTCAATTTCAATTTATCCATTAAAATTATATGAGGGGGTTATTCTTGTTATAAAAAAATCATTTTGAAAATCTGTTCACCATTAGCCTCATTTCCAACTCTTCATTACAACTATGATATAAAATTTTCAAAATATTGCCTTTAAATTGGTACAAGGCCATTTTATGGTTTAGGTTTATTAACTTGGCATGACCTTAAGAGAGTTCACAAATAATGTTTGGTATATACCCAGTAGCATATTTAGGAGGAGGGCCATTAAGCCATGGCCTCCCTCACCCCCCTCGGGCCTGTGAAATGTCTTATTTTGAAGTGAAAATTAAACCCTCTGCTAAAAATTCATCTCAGACCATCTGAGATCTGTTAGCTTTTAGGGGTTGCCCCTTGGCCTCATCTCGGAGAGTCACCTCTCATTTCTCGCCCTCCTAGGGCAATTTCTAGATACACCCCTGTATATATTCGTCTCAAACAAAAACATTCTGAGCTTTCAAACTTGTGTAGAATCCATTTTGAATTTGACAGATGTATGAATTATGTATAAGAAATGTCTGAAAGTCTCTAACTATAAAGATACCTGTAATTTCATGGTCAGATTGTTATAGTTTGTGATAATAATACCGTGGGTTTTGTTTTGATATTGCCTTAACATAATTTCAATATGAAAAGCAGCACATTCGACCATTAGGTCTGATGTACCTCAATCAACAACAATAATAAAGATACCATTCTCTGGGTATTGTTGTAACATCATTTAAAGTATCTGAAAGCGGCACCTATAGCCATTATTTTTTATGTACCTTAATCAACAATAATAATAATGACAATGTCATTCTCAGGATATTGTTTTTCATGATTTTAAGCGTTTTCACAGTCTGAAACCAGCACCTTTGGCCATTACTTTTTATGTATCTTATTTTAAGAATAATAATAATGAGTATACCATTATCTAGATCTTGTTTGATTGTGTATTGACAAACCATCATGTTGGATTTTTAGTTTTGTTTTGTATTCAGATTGTTAAGAGTTGTGTTTTTAAACAGAATTTTATAATGTATTAAAGGGCTGAAAATGGCATCTTTGACCATTAGTTTTAATACTAGATAACCATCACCATATGGTTTGATTTTAATACAATTTCAAATCTTTACAAGGCCTGGAAATGGCATCTTTAATCATAAGTTTTGATGGTAGAAGTCTATCACTATGTATTGTTTGTTACCACACGATTTTAAATGATCAAGTCTTCATTAACAATTAGATTTGATGTATTATGATAATGCCGTATAATTAGTCACCCTTCATTAAAACTAAATGAATTAGAAGTATTGAGGCGTAGATATCAATTGTTATTGGTGTTCAGGTTGAGAACACAGAGTTAATACCTTTATCACAGCTTCATTAGGTCCACAGCTTATATCACTAATATCATCTTCATAGTGGTTAAGGTATTACAAACTTTGTCTTATACCTTGACTGCAATAGCAACTTGTATCACTGAATTCAGTGATTTGATTGAATTGTACGCCAGCGAATACAGCCAATCACTGCTCTGAACAGACTGTAAACATTAATGCTTTTTGTTTACAAAGTTTATATTGAGGACTCTGATTGGCTATATTAACTATTTCAGACTGTTAACCACCTGTCCTGATGAGGGTTGTATATCTGAAACACAAATTGGCAGCATGTTATGTCCATTGAATCAATATTTATGATTGTTTTTCTTTATAATTTCAGGTTGCGTACAGAATAAGAATTAAGAATTAGACACCAAGGATTAAGGATTTTGGATTAAGGATTTTGGATCAAGTATTAAGGATTCTGGATCAAGAACTGAGATTAGGGATCAAGAATTAAGGATTAAGAATTCTGGATAAAGGATTAAGTTTTTGGATTCATTAAATGGTGTCAGGATTTACTCTATTTTACCAAAGTTTCACGTCCCGAATATTTCAATAATTTTAGATATTATTATCAGTGCATCTGAACTTTATCGCTGATTATGAGCATTTGGACAAATTTAGTATTTTAACTTGGATTATTATAAAAAAGTTAAAAACCAAATTTAATGAACATTTTGTTAAATGAAGTGTTGATTTAAATGAAAGTTTGGATTTAACTTAATTTAAAAAGTTAAAAACATAAATTAAGAATTAGTGTTGATTTAAATGAAAAATTGGACAAATTGATGTTTGATGCACCACCAATCTTCAAGAGAACAAAACTTGCTAGATTAGATGGTTCTATAATCGGATGGCAAAAATGGCTAAACACTTCAACTATAGTTCTTTATTCAATACAGATTTAAGTTTTGTTGTGACAAAATCACCCCCACCCCCCAATATCTGCCATTTTGAAATGCCGATGGAACATTGGGAAAAGGAATTAAGTTTTTACTTGAACGGAGTTTTGACTACGTTTATCATAACTCTTGGCCTGATGGGAAATCTGTTTACAATAATAGTGCTAACAAGAAAGACGATGCATACATCAACAAACTTTTTTCTCACTGCCTTGGCAATTTGGGACTCCATTGTTCTAATCTCAACGTTTTTGCTAATCTCTTTGGGAGAACTCTCATCGACGTTTAAATCCTCTGTATTCCCGTATGTTGTGATTATAGTTTATCCAATCGCCTTAATCGCTCAAACCTCAACAATATGGCTGACTGTGTCTTTCACTGTCGAACGTTACATCGCTGTTTGTCACCCGCTAAAAGCTGCCAGTATGTGTACGATAGCACGAGCTCGGATGGTTATCGTAGGAATTTCAGCCATCAGTATCTTATATAACACGCCTCGCTGGTTTGAATATTTCATAAAGGATTACACGTATATACCGACTAACGAAACTTGTGTAATAGTCGATCAAACAGACTTCGGAAAGAGCCATCTTTATCACAAGATATACTTCGGTTGGTTGTACTTTCTAGTCATGTGTGTAATTCCTTTATTTTCATTGGCTGTTTTGAACATTTTACTGATCGTTGCCGTGAAACATTCACAGAAGCAGAGAATAAATATGAATGTTCGTCAATCCAGAGAAAATAACGTCACCATTATGTTGGTTTCCGTGGTAATAGTGTTTATGCTGTGTCAGGTTCCTGCTCTAATCTACAATATGGCGTACGCCATCAACATGGAAGCCACCAAACATATGTTCGGATGGAAGATCTTGTCGTCGATTCGTAACTTTCTAGTGACCTTCAACAGTGCAATTAATTTCATGCTTTATTGTGCCCTTGGACAAAAATTCCGTCGAACTTTTGTGCGTACCTTTTGCCCCTGTATGTCTTACCGCGAAAAAAATAACCTTCATTCTTTCACACATAATTATCAAATGGACACCATCAAAGCTAATGGTAAAGACTCAACAAAGTATATGAAAATGTTGTGTAAAAAAGGGCGGCACATCAATGAACTGACAGACGTGGATTCTGGCGTTGTCACGCACCTTACAGTTGTCTCAAGGTATTCTCCCCATAGTCATAATTCAGTTGATTCTGAGATTTCTCTCAATCACCCCGATAGTTCAGATCACCCCTACTCTCGATGTGAACGAACACAACTCTGCCGTGACAAAGCTTATGATTAATCTGACTGCCCTAATGCCTTCCCTCCCCCCTCTAAACTGATGTCTTAAAATCAAAAATTGCCAGAAGCTAGACTTGAAAAGAAGCTAGAAAAAAATGCCCTACTCTTGAACTAAGCAAATGCATTTCTCCCAAGACAAAGCTTATGAATAATCTTACTACCTTTATGCCTTCTTCACTAAACTGATTTCATGTAATCAAAAATTGTAAAAAAGCTAAATTGAAAGAAAATGCCTGAACACATCTCTGTCGTGACAAAACTTATATAATTTATATGATTAATCTTATTCAAGTATGCCCTCTTACTTAACTGATTTCTAAATATAAACAAAATGCAGAATTTAAAAGAAAATACCTGAATAATCTTTGATCATATAATGGAATGTCCATTTTGATTTTTCAACAATTTTATATCACTTTTCTTTATTTCTATTATAATTAATGAAAAATCTAAATCTCAAAGAATATGGCCTATATTAGGACTAAAGTCTTATTTTTGATTATCTTTTCTGATACGATTTCCTTTCATTTTGGTACCTTTTTTGAATCGCAGATTTCAAGATTACGCGTATTGCATGCAGGTAAATTTAAAAGAACAAGACAACAATCATTTTTCCCCAACATTTATCACAAAAAAAATATAGAGGTCCCTTATCTCAAATCAATCAAAATTTAATTAGTTTGTTGTCCTTGTAAATCGCTTTAACAATTAATTATTGCGTTTGATTTATTGCTTAAAGCTAATTTGGAAGAAAATCACAAATAATCTGATATTTTGATATCTTTAATGTCATTATAATGTCAGGAAACAGTATTTCTCAACTGTTAAATCACCATAGGACAAATAATTTTCGAAGTTTGCTAAATATTTCTGATTTATTTAAAAAAATTAAATCAGGACAAAAATTAATTGTTTTTTTAAATGAAATGCCATTATTCAGTAATTATTCAAATAGAAAAATCAAGATAATTTTTCTTTTTTTTTATTCCTATTAATATTTCAAATTATTTCCGATTACCGGTATTGCAAAAGGCTAAATTTTGTAGAAAAAGCAATCATATTATGAATGTTTCCTTACTGCTGTGAGTAACCTTTATCACCAAAAAAAAGGAAGGAAATTTTCTATCAGAAATGTTAAAATATATGAACAAACCACTCCTGTAAAACACATCATCATCTTTTCTGACCTATCCCTGATCTATACTGTCAATATTTTATACTAGTAAAGGGCATAACCAGGATAATTCTATATCTTATAAATGTCAGGGAGTCTTTAATAAGACACTATATTTATTTGGTATTTGGAATAGTCAACCCAGTATCATTTCAGAGAGTTCACATAGCTAATAATGCTTATTAAGTATTTAGGTTTGTTAACTCAGCATCCCTTTCAGAGAGTCCACATAGCTAATAATGTTTATTTGGTATTTTGGTTTGTCAACTGGACATCCCTTTCAGAGAGTTCACATAGCTAATAATGCTTATTTAGTATTTAAGTTTGCCCACTCGGTTTCTTTTTCAGAGAGTCCACATAGCCATATCAATAATACTTACATATAAGTATTTTTTTTTGTCAATTTGACATCCCTTTTAGGGTGTTTACATAGTTTTTGCTTTTGTTGGGGTTTGTCAATACAGAGAGTCCACATAGCTAATAATGTTTATGTGGTATATTACTGGAATTGAGAGAGATAAGAGATAAGCCTTGATACCCCTACTGTAAATAGTGTAAATATTAATTAATATATTTTCATCAATGAATCCACTCCTTGTAAATATGATCATAATTAAATTAATATTGTTATATACTATTGTTATATACTAAACGTCTTTTCTACATAAACACTTACTTTTATTGTGGAAGTTATACATCTTTAACAGCAGATTTTTAGAGAGTTCACATAGCTAATCATTCTTATTTAATATCTGGGTATAAGAACTCAGAGAGTCCACATAGCTAATATTGCCTATTAACCTTGCATGAGCCACATAAAAAAAGATGGCTATTCAATAGATGAGTTTATTAACTCCCATCCCTTTCAGAGAGTCCACATAGTTAATGATGATTAATTGATATTGGAGTTTACCAACTCAGAATCCCTGCAAGAGCTATATAACTAATGATGATTATTAGTATTTTAAGTTTACCAGCATCTTTTTCAAAGATTATTTTGGGTTTACAAAAGGCATCACCTTTCAGAGAGTCCACATGAAAAATGTTAATTTGTTAAAATAGGAAGATAGGGACTCTGACCACTGACCCATAATTCTCACCACTGTACCATTATAACTCTGACCTGTGAGCCATCAAAACTCTGACCACTGTACCATCATAACTCTGACCTGTGAGCCATCAAAACTAAACTCTGACTACTGAGCCATCAGAACTCTGACTACTGAGCCATCAGAACTCTGATCACTGAACCATCATAATTCTGATCACTGAGGCATCAGAACTCTGACTACTGAGCCATCAGGACTCTGACTTCTGAGCCATCAAAACTCTGAGCTCTGAACCAGCAGAACTTTGCCTAAGCCATTAAAACAATTTTATTTTCATTTCCATTTTATCCGAATAGTGGAAATTTATGGGATTGATTTTTTAATTCACAACTGACCTTTTCAATTTAAGAGATTTTCCTCCAAAAATAATTTCAGTCCATAAACTATATGAGGGGGTAAATTTATTAGAGGAAAATAATAAAAGTGAAGGAATAGATAAAGTAATGTTAGAGAACAGAAAGATGAAAGTCAATTGGGTGGAATCGAGATAAACTTTCAAATCATTTGGAGGTTTTGATAGGTTTTTTGATTACGCACTGAATTCATCATAGATCATCCAAGAACAGTGTTGGGTATTGTCACTCATACCATGATACGATACAAATCATGCCATGATACGATTCGCTATATGAGATAATATACAAAATAACTCTTTATCTTCAAAGTTTCAATGATAATTTCACGGCTGTATATTATTACATTAAGATATTGTCAATAAATTAACAAGACAATCTACTGCTGTCACGTTTAGGTTCTCAATGGAACTTCAACTTTTAAATCCTATACAGCTGCATAACGTTGAGTTATATATATATAAATAATCTCTTAGCGGCATTTAGGAGTAGACATCATATTTAATAATGAAACACAATTTTATGATATACAACTCCTTCAAAGTGAGAAGTAGTGTACCTTTAAAATTGTGTTCTGTTATTTAAAATATATACGTGTATGATGCTTAATTAATATATTGCTTTTCCTACTCAGTAGCCCCACAAGGAAATCTACATAGCTAATAATATTTATTTAAAATCTGGGAATCCATGTTTTCCTCTTATGCCTAGTATCATGATGTCTCCATACACAACAGCGAGATATGATACACATATCAGGATTTATACTTAATAAAAGAATTAATGTATATATAGTTTGCCCATCATTTCTAATCATTATATGCCGGAGGACGACGGGGGAAACACGTCGAAACGGTGCATAAAACTTTAACCAGTGATTGTTGTTCCATAAAGCTGTGTCCATATATCATATATATAATGTTGTACCAGAAAATCCTATACCTCAAATCAATTGAGTCACCACCATCCAAACTATGAAAAACAGCTTAAAAAAATTCAATTTCAAAGCAACTAAACTATGCTACATACAAGAAATTTTCTTGATTTTGACACAGGAAATTAGACAATGGAAATTACAGTGAGAGATTAGAGAATACAGAAAAGCGGGAGCTGTTACAAGCAGGCTCTAGAACCACTGGTTGTGGCATCAGAAATTGAAGAGTTTCAAACCTATACCACCAATTTAACCAGAAGATTTCTTTCCTCCCTACTGCAGTTGAGCGAGCAAGTGACTAACTCACTGAGCCATTAACGTGTAGATATGTTAAGACCGCCATTGGTAAAAGCTGCTTCACAGGGTACTTGTACATATAGCTAATGATTTTATAGCTTGTAGAGCAACTGCTTAATGTGGGAATTCAAAAGATAAAAATGAAATGAATGGAGTTTTACTTCCTACTTTTTGCATCATGTGGGCTAATGAAGACATGCAATGCAACACCATGCAGGGTGCAATGACAGAAATTTTGCCAGGACAGCGGCATTAGCCTGCTCTTTTTTCGATTTCCAACTGTCAAGGAGTCTCTAATGTGCACACGTGGCCTCGGTTTATTGTACCATCCAAGCGACTAGATGCTTTTTCCTTTTACCTGCATCACTGACAGGTGGAAACCGGGTTGATGGGAATTCAAACGAACAATTTAAAAAGAATTGAAACAAGCTGAAAGTTAAATTGACTTCACTTAACTCTTGTCTACCATTGAACTATTATATGGAAACTGTGTTAAAAGGAAAGGTTTATAAATTACAGAGTGATCTAAAGAGGATTATCAGAAATATAAAAGATAAATTGGACAAATTGAGTGGAAGAAAGGAAAGGAAATAAAGTAGAGAAATACAACCATCATGTTCTAGGCCACTAGGCCAGTGTTATTACCTTTATTCAGATGGCATTTTTGTAATTGCCTATAATTTACAAGATTGTCTTAAAGAATATTACACAACATTTTAGCTTTTTTGAAGGGTTTCGAATCTACCTAGCCTAACAAATGCAACATTCGTTCCTGTAATATCCTAAAGAATATTTTTCAATCTATTAGCTTTATTGAGAGGTTTTGAACCTACAACACCAAATTACCTAGCAAATTTCATTCCAGTTCCCTGAACAGAGGTGTTCCATTGTGTTAAATAATTGGACAGAGATTACAGAGAGTTGGGAGATGTTTAGATCAGACTCTCAAAGACACTGGTTTTGGCATCAGTTAAAGAGGGGTTTTGAACCTTAAAAACCTAGCAAATGCCAGTCAAAGTTCAAAACTATATTGAATATGAGCTCAACTTTGATATGATGGAAGTACGGTGAACTTTGACAATGTTAAGGCCCGTTTACACGAGTTGGACTTGGACCTGTGGATTTATTGACCCAGGTTTACTGCGGAGTTCAAAACTCCAGGGTCAACTCTGTTCGTATTTACACAAGGACAGTCTGCTTGGTCGCAATTTCAGTAGGTGAAGCCTGGGCAACCAATGACATGGTTGTAGCCATCTGTCGGCATAAACTGCTGAAACCGGGTCGAATTGGAGTTCAATCCTAGTGAAAACTGGAGTAATTAACTCCAGTGCGGTCCCGGAGTTGACTCTCAGAGTTTTCGACCTGTGAACAACTGTCTCCCTGTTGACCCTTGGTGGACCAGGGGATTTTACTCTTGTGTAAACGGCCCTAAAGTAAGGCAATTATATGAAACCTGTTTTTGTTGATCAACAGTTACCTCCTTCAGTAAATACACGTGTTATCCTACTATACTGATACAAAGAGATTCATTAAATTGGATCCATTAATGTTCTAATAAAGACCTTTTCACCAGTACAGTACACAGAAACAACAACAAAGTCAGAAAGTACTGTGAACTAGGTTATATTTGAGTTATAACAATGAAGAATGAAACACAGTTTCCTTCAATTTTATTCCTAATGTATGTCCTAATGGTGACCATTTTACCAATACAGCACAGAGGAAACCAAGTGGGAGGGGAACATTGTGAAATAGGGCAGTTAGTTATATTTGTGTTATAATACATAAGAAAGAAGAATGAAACACATTTTCATACTAGTATTATATCTATTGTTTGTCCTAAATACTGATGACAAGCATTCCACCAATACAGCACCATTGAAATGATTACAAAGTGAGAGGGGATATTGCTATTAACCAGGACAGTTAAATTTCAGTTATTACTAAGACCAATGAAACACATTTTTATAGCCTTCTGTATCCATTAATTTACCAATAACCACTGCTTTACCAAAACTATTTTACAAATACGGCAAAGAAAACAGAGGGAAAGAAAGAAAACAGAGGGAAAGAAAGAAAACAGAGGGAAAGGAAACAGAAGGAAAAGGGCAAGAATGTAGGGAAGGTAAAAACGGGAAACCTGTAAACTAAGGCAGTAACGTTTGTGTTTTCTTATTTTATCAGCATGTTTTATTGTCTATTCTATCAACTATGTACTATTGATGATCATTTCTCCAGTATAGCAACACAAAACAGTAGTAAAATACAGGACAGAACCAGGCATTTTTATCATAAAATAGAATTCAACCCAGTTTTATACCGATCAGGCAGTTTTATACCTTACTATCCATCTTTAGGATATATAAATGGCAAGATTATCTATTGGTCAAATTGACAAATGAAGTCAATGAAAAAGGTAATTAACTAGTAGAAAGACAAAGCTGGGATCCCGGTAAGGAAAAATGGAAAATATCAGCTGAAGATCAAGATAACCACAGACTCCTATGTAAGGATAGAGGTACAATTATACAGTTGTTTCTTATATATAGAATATTTCATCTCAAACCAAATACCACTGGCCAGAAAATTAAAGAAATTAATCTAAATATAGCTCTGGTAATCCTGACAAAGACAGTGTTTACATTTAAAACATAGATCCAAAACTTCTGTCCTTTCCTTCTTAGTTTCTTCAAAAAAGATTCCATAGGAACAGTCTTCCTTAATTTTGAATCACTTTGGATTGAGCAGATTCCAGCAGAATCCATCAGATACTATCATAATACTTATAGTAAATGTTGTCAACTGGGCAGGGACAAGACAGTGGAAATATGGACACATCTCTCACAGCTTTGGGCACTCTGAGATTAGAAATTTTGGAACTCTACAAAACAAAACATAAAAAGAAAAATAAAGAAAAAAATCTAGAAAATAAAAGTACTTTATTTCCAATTCATAAATTTTGACATAATACAGGACCTCTTACCAGAAAAGCTTTTTAAATATTCACCACCCATGAATGGTTCAAAGATTTTTATTGAAATGAGGACAATTCTACAGACTTCTAGTGATGTTCCACACAAAAAAATCTCTGCCATAAAAGTCGCATTTGTCTTTTACTATTCAATAAGTACTAGGTTCTATTATTTGAAAATAGATTCCTCTTCCTCTGGGTCTCTTTCAACAGTCTAATAGTTCCTTTCCCTACTGTTTAATTGAGTTTTATTTTAGTTTGAAATAGTAGGTGTCCCTTTCCATTTTTAAATGGTGGCTAGACATGATAGAGAGTTCGATTCACTTCAAAAGATTTACATAAACATAGAAGACGATTATTTACTAGTTCTATTTACCCTTTAGGTCGTCTGGACATTTCCGAGTCTTAAGTCTATGTATTACTAATTGTCCAGACGTCTTTGGAAATCGAACCCACGCTAGGGAAGTCGGTTTAAACAGTTTTAAAAAAATCAACTAATGATGATTAAAGTGTTCCAGTCATCTGATTGGTCAATTGCTAAAATACTTGTAAAGCATGAGAGTGGATTAAACAGTTTTTCAAAAAACTGTGCTAGTTATAGTCAGCATGTCATTTGGTTTTCAAAGAATTAACTTAAGATGGTTTTAGTGTACCAGTAATTTGATAGGTCAATCACTAAAACAGCCAAAAATCTGACCAAGACAGTTGATTTAAGCAAGGAAGTGGGATTAAATGGTTTATCATCTGATTGGTTAATCACTAGAATACTTAAAAATTTGACCTGAGCATGTCAATAAGATGATAGAACATTTCTTTGATAACTACAGAAACGGTGAGCTAAACACTAACTCAGCATCATAATATTTTCAACTTGTCAGTGATGCAGGTTGGAAGGATATTGAATCCATGCTTAAACAAGGAAAGTTAGAATGAACCATATTGATATTGAACCCACAATAAACACAAGACAATAAAACTACGGAAGTAGGCATCCTGGCATGATAATACCTGTTTCCCCTCCTCCCCTGTTAGTAATGTTGGAGAGGCTAACATGGAGAAGCATCTAGTCTTTCGATTGGACAATAATCTTGTTCTTGTGTGCTACAAAGGTTCGTGGACTAGCAAGATACCCTGACAATTGGAAATCAAAAATAGAGTACAGTACTGCTGGTGTTCTGGAAAAATGTCCTTCAAAAACACTACATTGAATTAGCTGTAATCATTAGACTGATCAGATGCAAGAAGGTCGGAAGTAAAACTCTTATTTGTTGTGAAAACTGAAAAACCATTTTGGAATGTTTATTCCAAGGTCAATCATTAAAATTTATTTCGAATTAATTTTTTTCTTCATTTTATTTTTGAAAAACTGATTCCTGAATGTGATTCTATTGTTAAGTTTTGAGGATTCTAATTCTCCTGAATAGTAGGAACTAAAAGATCTTTGCAAAGCCATAAGTTTACAGATATCTACATTACATGAAGCCAACTTTGACATCTGTCAATGTTTTTACAAATTTAATGTCAAATTCTCAAATGTCATTTCAGTTTTTACGTAGAGATGTTTTTAATCATCAGTTGCAACAAAAACTTTATGATGTTTGATGGTTATTCTCAGACAAGGTCATCTGTGAGGACAAAGAGTGCAGTAGACTGAGAATTGATAGGCTGAAAATGAAATGAAATGAATGGAGTTTTACATCCCACCCTTCTGCAATTAAAGAGATTGAAGCTATCTGTGTCTCTGATACACATAAAAAATTTAGAAAACCTCTTTACAATCCCTTTAATTGGTCTAACGATAATTTAGACAGAGTATGCTCACTCTTTCTGGAACACCTGATCCTACTCCTCTTGATAGGCTTCACTTTTATTTTGTTTCATTTCCGATGTATTTACCGATTGTTTTTTCACCTGATTTTGTCCTGTTCATGGATATTCCGACTGGCTTTGAGACTGTTGTATTCTTTCGTTTGGCTTCCAACTGTCGAGGGATCATTAAAGTGCACAGCCTTTAGCGCTTTGGGCCTTGGATTATTGTCCCTTCTGAAAGACGAGACGGAAATCAACATCAATTAAGTTCCATGACGATGTCGTCAACTTGGTGTTAATGGCAACCTGTTAATGACTAGGTGTTAATTAATCTAATACCTAGCACATTACATGAACTGTTGAAATATGTAACTAAATATAGCTTTGTTATCAAACATAATTTGTTGCAGAATCAGGTGATAATTACAAATTATCTAATTAAGAGATAATTACTAAAAGGTGTTTCTATTTCGTAAATCACGGAAAATCATTTACCACATTTACATGTAGACATAACGTGAATTATATGACGAAATTAGCTACAAACTTTATAATTCCAACAAACCGCTGATGTCAACATACCTATGACGCCAACATACCATGATGATGTAAACATACCATGATGATGTCAACATACCATGGTGTAAATATACCATATGATGTCAACATACCCACGCTGTAAACATACCATGATAATGTTAACATACCATGATGATGTCAACATACCATGATGTAAAAATATCCATGATGTAAATATACAATGAAGGCAACATACTCTAAGCAATGCACCATGATGTAAAAAGCCCCGTGATGTCAATACACCATGAAGTAAACGGCCCCCTGTTGCCAACATATTCATGATATCAACATTCCATGACGTCAACATACCCATAGTGTCAACTTACCAATGATGTAAACACACTCAAAAATATAATCAAAAAGGGCTTTTGTAGTCCTTTCAAAAATATGAAAATGGATGCACCTAAAAACTGCTACCATATTTAATTTGAACTGTGCCCAGCATTACCAACAATGACAACCAAGAATAATTCAACTTCAACAAGTTCTTCTAGATTTTCTCTTCAACTTCAAGTAGTTCTAAAAACTGTCGGAAAAGTTTGAAATATTTCCTGATGTTAGAAAAACGTCAAAGGGAAAAGAATTGAGAAAGTTTAAAAGGATTCTTGAAGAACGTTATACAACTAACAAGTAAATACTTCAAACTTAACACTGGAAATTGTTTTACCCATAATCCTTTTAAAGGAAAATAGTCCTCTAAATATTTTCTTAATAGACTTATAAAAATCGCTGTGGTTTGATTTTATTAGAATTACAAATACAGTTTACGAAGATCCTGTATTCCATAAAGAAGAACAATTATGGATCCTGTCTACCAGCTGGTCAAAGCTCTGGATATTGATTAAACAAAATTCGAAGGATCCCAAAAGCAAATGAACTTTTCAAAGAGCCATTCTACCAGCTGGTCCTTGGTCAAACCTTTGTCATTGATTCTACAAGGATACCATAAGGATACCATAACAACTTAACTTCACAAGGATCCTCTTGGATTTGCCTCTACAATTATTTTTATGACGACATCCCTTGGAGTTTATAAATATTGTCTCATAAGATATGGAGATTATGTGGATGAAAAGTTCTTGTAGATCAGATTCAGAAGAAAAAATATGGACAAAGGAAAAAAAAATGTCTTGGACATGAACTTTAATAAAAACGAAAATGTAAAACAATGACAGATATCCGAGCTAGGCATCTCTGTTAAAATCAGTGGATTTCAACTTGTTTTTATATGTGTCCCCAAATTGAATCAGCATGAATATGATGTCCCCAAATATCGAAAGCATTTCAATGATTGGATACAAGGCAAGTTCTCGCATAGTTTGATAGTAATAATTCTCTGAGTACTCCTAGACAATGTTAATTGAAATATAGGAACACAGTTTTATGGTATACTGCTCCTATTTTTATTACACACTACGTTTCAACAATCTACATTGTCATCTTCTACTACTCCTTAGTTTTATTACACACTATGTTTCAACAATCTACATTGTCATCTTCTACTACGCCTTAGTTTTATTACACACTACGTTTCAACAATCTACATTGTCATCTTCTACTATTCCTTAGTTTTATTACACACTACGTTTCAACAATCTACATTGTCATCTTCTACTACTCCTTAGTTTTATTACACACTACGTTTCAACAATCTACATTGTCATCTTCTACTATTCCTTAGTTTTATTACACACTACGTTTCAACAATCTACATTGTCATCTTCTACTACGCCTTAGTTTTATTACACACTACGTTTCAACAATCTACATTGTCATCTTCTACTACTCCTTAGTTTTATTACACACTACGTTTCAACAATCTACATTGTCATCTTCTACTATTCCTTTTTTTATTTTCATTTTTCTAAATGTAAAATTTTTAGAAATATTTTTGTAGTTTCTGTCAATATTTCATTTACACTGGGGGTTCAAAAGGTTAAACAGGTGCCTGTATACCATAAATTTTGAATTATATATCTAAAATGGATGCCTAATGTTATATGAAATCACTTCATCGGATCAGCTGCTTCACCAGTCACTTGGGTATATATATCATATGAATACAAGGCTTGTAGAGTAGACATTATTATTAAAGGGATACTACATCTTAGAATGAACATAAAATTAAAGAATTTTAAACTTGGCCAGTAAAAGCATCTATTCATTAGTAGATATACCTGATGTCATGAATAACATAACAGAATCCTTCTATAATCCAATAAATCCAAAAACTTAGTAATTATCCATAAATATGCAATTAACTATTGAAAAACGCTTGATATCAAGATTAAGCGTTTTTCAATAATTGATTAAGCGTTTTTCAATAATTAGTTAGTTTTATAAATTGTCCAATTTTCCAGATTTTGCATGGATTCTGTTGTAACTTTATGACACCAGGTAAGTTCACTGATGAATATATACTCATATTGACCATTTTGAGAACTTAAATTTTATGTTCATTCTCAGACGTAGTATCACTTTAAAAAGCATTAAACTCAATATATGGCTTGAATAGTGGACATTATTATTAAAGGTATACTACCTCTTAGAATGGACATAAATTTAAAGTCACAAACTTGGCCAATAAGATTAAATATTCATCAGTTAGAATTACCAGGTTCCATGACTAAAGAATAGAATCTCTATATAACACAATATATCCATTAAACTAAATAATTATTGAAAAACACTTCTAAGCATGTTTCAAAATAACTAGTAAAAAAAATTCTCATTTTGGCCAAGTTTTAAAATTTCAATTTTGTGGTCATCCTAAAAGGTAGTCTACCTTAAATGTTAAAAGAGTTAAAATCCAGATTTTTTCCAATCAATTTAAAGAGTGAAATATCTGACTGGAGAATATGTCTAATTAGTTGTTTGATATATATCAGAGTTGATATTTCTACCAATTTACCAGGAATCATGAAGAAAAGGATGTCTGAATCACTCCACAGAATGAATGGTTGACTGCCAAATAGAATTTCTGAGGGAATGTTTTATTCTCTGATGATCAGCCATCCAGTCTGTCTGTTTCTTTTATAACTTTTATTCAAATATTGAAATTAATGGATTTAAACGGCTTAAAAAACGGTTGCCAGTAAAACTAAAGCTCGTCTCATGGGGCTGACATGTGTTTCTGATACACAATCCTCATCAGGACAGGTAACCAGCCTACTGTATTCTAACTTTTATTGAACAAGTGGTTGCTTGGCAAGATACGCTAAGTTTCCTGATACATTTTCAGTATATCAGGGCAGTCACCTATCTGTGTCAAATCACACCAAAATCTAATTTGTGCAAGATATTGTTGATTTAAACAAACACACATTATTTTATAAACTTCTGACATAAACTGTTAACTCTATTGCCAACAAATTTTGATGCGTTTTAACGAAGTCAAAGGCAATGACTCAAATTCTGTTGGTTAAAAAATTGTCAAATTCAATCTTGGCTAAGATCTCCTCATTATAAATGATAATTTCTGTACTCTCTATTGTGTTCACAAACAAATTTTGTATGTGTTTCAGATACACAATCCTCAACAGGCCTGCTAGTTTGAGAATTGGGAGTCAACTGACTTAAGGCCTTTCAGAGAATCCACTTTACTGATAATGTTTAATTGATATTTATGTTTATCAACTAAGTATCCTATTTGTAATTATTAGGCTTGTGAACTCAGCATCTCTTTCAGAGAGTCCACATAGCTCACAATGTTAATTTGCCATCAAGGTTTGTCAATACCCTATCTCTGTCAAAGAGACTCATAGTTTGGAAAGTTATTATGAATACTTATATAAAATCTGAAAAAATGTTACTAGTAATTTTTTTGTATCAGGGAATTTTATAAGGGACAAGCAGACGTATGACTTAAAATGTCCCTCACAGAACTAATAAGTGTCCTCTAAACACATTAATAGGCTAGAAAATCTTCTTTACAATCCCTTTAATAACTGGTCATGTATTGAGATGTGATTTACTAGACACTGTCAGTAAAGAATCAGAGAAAACACTCATTTCAGTTTGTGGGTGAAAAAAAACTGTGGGAGAAGAATAGATGAGACAATTGAATGTTTGAGGCCATTAAAATCAACTTTTTATGTGTGATTGAAGGAAGTACAGCCGTCTAGTGACACAGTTAAACCACAATATTTTTAATATTTATAGTGATTTCAAACTATCTGTTTGACAATAGAATGTTTGAGGTCACGTATATCAGTTTTTTATATAAGTAAATGTAGAACAGGCTAATGTCAATGACACGATATTAAAGCACTGTTATATGTCAGAATTATAAGAACTAGAATCGTCTAGTGACACACTTAGACTACAGTCATCTCAATATTTATATCACTTTACACCAGTCAGACAAGTTTTCAAAAACAATCATAAATATAAAATACTATGTAGAGAGAGGTGGAAAGTGAAAATGTCCATGACATAATTCAACAAAACGTTTTATGGGGTAATGTATCAGAATAACAGCAATCTTTAATTCAAGTTCCCCACTGTTTTGGAAAAAAAGCCATAAATATCAAATAGAAAATACCCTCATCTGTATCACAATTATATCACCATCGCTTCCATATCTATTAATAATTACAGTATTTTCAACAAGTTATCATTATGAAACATTGTCTTAGTACATGCAGGAAATATGGTTTTCAACAACTATTCAGGACTGTTGATTTGGCTCTATACGCCAGACATGACCGATGGGGCTGCTAAAATGACGGATGGTCAATATCCTCGATTGAATATCAAGTAAAAAACGTAATTTTTCTATCCAATAACCTTCCGTGAAGTGTGTTTGACCTATATCCTGTATTTTAATTTTAATCATTTTTTCCTCTCCTAAATTACCTCCCTTGAAGTTGAAACATTCAGCTGTCAATCAAGTGTAGTTCTATATGGAACTCAATATAATATTATCCTAGTGGGAGGGGCTAAGCTACTTGAGTACTGTATTGAATATTACTATGACAAAATGGCTGTAGGGAATTGATTGTTTTTCACAGGTTGTTTAAAATGCCCTACTGACAGAAAAATAATTAAACAGTCCTGGTTTCTATTGTTACAAGAAGTGATTAATTTAGCATGATGAAATATAGACATGTCATAGATATAGGCCTACCCATATATTTTACCCCAGTTAGAAAATTAAGATTTTAATTCAGAAATTGTTAAAAATATTTAACGGGGAATTAAATAAATCAACAATTCTTGATATCTGCAACACATTTATTCTGAAATCAATTTTCTATTATACAATTTCAGTTCCAGCTATATTTCTCACTGGATTTAATTAATTAGTACAATTTAAAAAACTCTGTTACCAAGACTGCTTTTTTCTGTTACCAAGGCTGCTTTTTTCTGTTACCAAGACTGCTTTTTTCTGTTACCAAGACTGCTTTTTTCTGTTACCAAGACTGCTTTTTTCTGTTACCAAGACTGCTTTTTTCTGTTACTAAGCAGCTTTTAAGATTATGACATCATTAATCATGTAGTTTGCGAATTTGCAATTTTTGCTATCAGTGTCTCTGACACACATAAAAAGTTAACAAAACGTCTTTACAAACCCTTTAATAAAAAGCATGTCCAAGTATTATACAAACAAAGTAAGAAAATGATCAAACCAGGAGGTGGGAGGCAATTGATGTTGACACCATAAAACCCATAATTTTAGTAAATTTGCTACAACAACAAACGTTGGACTGTCAATTGTAATAGTTTATAAAACCTCTTTACAGACCTTTGATGAATAATTGTTCAAGTTTTATACAAACAAAGTAAGAAAATTAGCAGACCATGTGGTGAGAGGAAATTGTAATTTAATCAGATGTAACCTTGAGCTGTTTTCAGATTCTTCCAGTTTAAGATTTTGTATTTTCTTTTATTACAATCTCGACAATCTTAATTTATTTAGAGATTTATCGGAACGAGAGCAACGACATCAACACATCCACGTCTAATCTGATTAAAAAACAGCCATTGTGTAGGCGAAAATTAAACTAACACCATGAATTCCTTTCGGTTTGGTGGACATGTTTTTTGGAATCAATTCTCCATTTTGTAAAGATCTTGATGCAGATTTCATTGATCACAGTGTGTTGTTGATTCAGTCTGTTTTTTTGTTTTTTGACTGGGTGAGAATAACAATCAAAGTTTAAATAAGTTCAGAAACAGAAAGTGAGTTGCATTCAGTGAATAGAAGAGCTGTTGATTTCTGAAATTCTCAGCCGAACTTTTTAATTGTGAAGAGATGGTAAAGGGGTTTTCTGAATTTTTTATGTGTATCAGGGACACTGATAGCATCAATTTGCACCATTCCAATTTTCAATCAGACGTCTGTGGTCCCTGCAATTCTACAACAATAAGTGTTTCATGACATCACTAATCGCAAAATATGATTTTAGTCCTGAATATATGTAAATAGTATTCAGAAGAACTAGAAATGCACCGAAATCACATAATTCCTTTAAAAATACTTCAAACTAAGAATTTTACTCACTATTTCTATAGATATCTTTTCTATATATCACAGAGTATCTTGAATTGACGAGTCATTATTTTAACATTCAAACGCAGATAATTCTGGTCACACATGGAATTGAAGGCTCAAATTTTGATGGTGAGCTGCTAACACTTATTACTGATTAGCTCAGCTAAAAAATTCCAGTTTCTGAGACTGAAATATGATTGGTCAAAATAATGGCAAAAGTGTCCCTTTAACATGGAGCTCAATTTCAATAATCTTTCAAGAAAGATTTTAAAATGACAATTTCCCTACACTCTGGTTGATATCCCACGTTATTTCTGTTTATTTTATATCATAGACGAGTTATTACCGGGCATGTCAGAGAAAAAGAGAACGTCAAAGAGTCAGGTTTAGAAATTGAGACTGATGACTTTATTTTTTAACGAGTCAACTGTCTAATTATGATTGATATCAACTTCGCGTTTTTTCCGCAGAAATTCGACTCAATTTTCTATAATGGATGTCATTATTATGAATTTTCATTTTTCTGCAGGTTTTAATTAAAATTTTGAAAGCGTTTGCATAATTTTATGACAAGGAAAATGTCAAACTGTTCACAATAAAGGTGAAAAAAACTCTTTTACTGCCTACAACACTTGGATCCATGCCATATCACAATCACAAAATATACTTCTGGCTTATATAACCCAGTTTCGCCTGTCAGTGATGCAGGTCGGAGGGGCTGACATGAAAAAGTGTCTAGTTGTTTGAATGGGACAATAAACCAAGGCCCTGTGTGTTACAGGCTTTGCACGTTAAATATCCCCTGACAATTTGAAATTGAAAAAGAGTAGGCTAATGCCGCTGTCCTGGCAAAATTTCTTACGTAAAATTAGTTTATGTTCAGCACGTTGGTTTCTTTTGTATCAAATGTTTGTTCTGTGTTTGTCTTTAAAGGTATACTATCTCTTAGAATGGACATAACATTTCAAATTTATTATATTCATCAGTTGGACTTACCAGGTGCCATGACTTGACTGAAGAAAAGTATCTCTATATAAAACGATATATCTATTAATTATATAAGTTTATATAGTTATATATAGTTTAATGAATTATTACTTAGTTTAATGGATTTATTGGATTATAGAGAGATTCTGTTGTATAGTTTTGACACCAGGTAAGTCCACTGATAAACAAAGGCTCATTTTGGCCAAGTTTAAAAAATTTAATATTTTGGTCATCCTAAGAGGTAGTATACCTTTAATGTGGTCTTGTTTCAAGTTGGCTGATCCTGTAGCTTTCTTTTATCATCTACAATCTATAAAAATGTGTCCAAAATTTCTGAAAATGTCTCAATTACTGGGAAATTTATTCTAACCTAGTCCTGCTATGACTTCAGCACGTTTTGGGTAGAATAGAGTCTAAATTATTTCATGCTTGGTGTCGCGTATCGGTCGGCCTTGAGTACGGAAACATGACATATATAATGGAACAGTGTTTGTTTGAAGTCTGTTACTTTCACCAATTATTAATAAAGTTACGACAACCTGATTTGTTAAGTTGTTAATTTACTGTGTATTAATAAAACTAGAGACGGAGGGTAGACGTTCTCATATAAATTGATATTGACTCGATAGCCGTGGGTTATAATTAAGTCTTCAACATAGATTATATTCATACAGCCAACACTACAGACATCTTACTGGACGATTATTATATACAGATATTTCAGCCTTATTTCAGAGCTTACTAAATATTCAACATAAAGATTCCAATACGCTCCAATTCAACACAATATCAACACACTTAGACAATCATGCGTTCATATTAGACTGTGAGTTAAAACTATAAGTATGTACAAGTATTTAATATGAAAGTATGACAGACCATTTTTACTAGAATGATATTAATCAAGAGGAAGTTGACATTGTAGCCTCTTTGATCTGTGAGTTATATTACCATCATGAAGGCTGTGGAATCATGTAACGAGACATTCCTACAAACTGTTAAAGGTAAAGTAAGAGAGCCATTTTTACCAGCATGATAAGAATTAAGGTTTGGAAAATATTAAAATCAGACAACTTATTGCATAAATTTCAGTTGACATTAGAACCTTGTTTAAGATCCTGTACATCTTTGATCAATGAGATATATCATCAACATCGCCCCAAAATCATGTAGCAAAACATTCCTTCAAACAAGTGTTCATATGAAACTGTTAGTTAAAAATCTATTTTATAAGTGAATGTCATTCAGGGTATTTTACCAGCAAGATTATAAAATATTACCACCATCGCCCCAAAATCGTATAGTAAGACATTTCTACAGACAAGTGTTATAAGTTTGTATTAAACAGTTAGTTAAAAGCTCTTTTATAAGTGAATGTCATACAGACCATTTTACCACCAAGATTATAAAATAAGGATGATGACACTGTAGCATCAATGATCTATCACCATCAAGAAAGATGTGGAATCATCAGATGACATTGTTATTAGGAATACTACCGGGTATGGACTGTTATAATACAATGACAAGTATTAACAATAACTCAACTAGGCTAATAACTTCACACTAAATCTACTATAAACCTATCATTACTCTTGTCAGCTGACAGAACATTGAACCCATCACCACCATTCCTCATTCTTATCTAACTCTATTGACTGGTGGCTACAATAGTATGATCCAATTTTCTTTCAACACATTCAATTTTGACGCGTTAGTTTTCCGTGCCGAAAATGTCTACAGTCTAATGAATCGATTTTCTATTCCAAGCATTAGTTGCACAAACCATTACTAATGTATCTAGGTGATCAAAATTTAATTCTTCATATTCTACTACTTACTTTACTACAGTGATATTTCTATGAATCAGTACAAGGGTACTATTAGGGTCAACAGTGAGGTCAAGAGACTCACAGCACCAGGGCTCAATTTAGTTTTAAAATTCATCACACCAAATTTCAGTTTCAGCTAATCAAGTTAAATTTTGATTCACATTTCTTTAAATATCGGTACCAATTTAAAATGTTCCAGTAGTAAATCTTCAAATATATAATTTAATTTGATTAGCAGATTGTCATGATACATGTTAATTTTGGCTTACTGGACGGCTAATCATACTTTAGTCTCAGAAACAGGAATTTTTTAGCTAAGCCAATCAGTAACAGTGTTCACAGCTCACCGTCCAATCCATGTGTGTCTAGAATTATCCACATTTGAATATCGAGTCATCATTTTAAGATACTCTTTTATATATAGAAAAAAAAATATATAAAAATAGTGAGTAAAATTCTGAGTTTGAAGTATTTTTTAAGGAATGATGCAATTTTCGTACATTTCTAATACTTCTGAAGACTATTAAAATATATTCAAGACTAAAATCAACCTCCAAAAATGGTACACCTGTCCCTATAAGAACTCAATAAATTGGGAACTAGGTGGAGCCAAAGTCGGGCTAGCCTCGGGCATTGCCAGATTATCTGATTGTGGATCAATTCAGGATCCAGAATCCTGATTCTGGTAAAATCTTGCGATAGAAATAAGTCGTTAATGTAGAATTATACATTGAAAAATACCACAATCAAGACAGTTTGATTTATTCTTAGACATATTTAATAAAAGTGACCCTAATGCAGTAAGTTTCATGAGCTATGAGTCTATATTCTGAAGGTTTTTTCAACAAGACCAGATGAAAATGAGTATTGTCAACTACTATACAAACTTTTACTCTCGATTTGCCATTCATTGGATGAGATTTTTGATTGACAGAATTGTCTTGCTTGTATAGATTTTTATTACAGTTATACATGTTTTACTCTGAAACACCTGATGATACTTATCTTTGGAGGAATCCACTACTATACTACCTTTACTTCTGATTTTCTATTCTTTGGATGAGATTTTTGATTGACAGAATTGTCTTGCTTGTACAGGTTTTTATTACAGTTTAACATGCTTACTCCTTTCGAAACACCTGATGGTACTTCTCTTTGGAGGAGTCCACTACTATACTACCTTTACTTCCGATTTTCTATTCTTTGGATGAGATTGTTGATTGACGGAATACGACTTGCAGTTATAAAAACAACAAACTCGTACATTTAATTTCTAATATCTAAGAATTAGCACAATTTTTCAATGATTCTTTGTCACATTAATTTATTTCAAAAGGTTACCAAGGAAACATCTTCTTTTTGACAAAGTTATAAATTTTAACAATAATTATCTTGTTCTAAATTTCTCTCAAATATTTTAATATTTTAAAATTTGCAAGCAGAGATCATTAAAAATTCAAAAAATGAAAGAAATGGAATTGTATAGAAGTATTTTCTCAAAAATTTACAGCATTTCATTACATTTAAAACATTAATTGTATAAAGGAAAATGTTTGTTGAGAAGAGATGCTGAGTTGATAAACTAGAGTGGCCCCAGGTGTCCAGACAAAAACTAACAACTCTGCATTTAGAAAGATGAAACAAAAGAATTCAAAGAATATATTTCAAAAATTTGCTAAGATATTTTTGAAAAATTGAAGTTATAAAAGAAAGATTTCTGAAATTTGTTGTGTTAGAAAAATGAGACAAATTGAATTTGTTTTAAATTTAACATTATTCTTGAGAAATTTAAGTAAATAAGTAAGATTTTTTAAATTTTTTAAATGGAATTCGAAGAGATAAATTTGTTCTTAATTTGACATTATTTTTTAGATATTGCTGAAAAAGTCCACAATTATAAAAGAGAATGTTTTAGATTATAAAAAACACAGCTGACAGTGGGCGTGTGTAACTTGGCAACAAACTAAGTGGTATCATGGGTTCTGACAGAAACTAAAAAAAAATTCCTGAAGTTTGTTCATTTAGAAAAAACACTGTTATCATTCCTGAAAGCTGCCAGTGGGCGTATATTATCTTGCTTGGCAAGCTATTTATTCAATAAGAGATGCTGAATTGATAAATGAAGTCTCAGAGTGTTATCTGGAGTTCTGAAAAAACTGGAAAAACATCCCTAAAATTTGTTCAAAATGAGAAAGTTTCAAACACTGTTATCATTTCTGACAGCTGCCAATGGGTGTATATTATCTTGCTTGGCAAGCTATTTTTTCTATAAGAAACGCTGAATTGACAAGTGGTCTTATACCCTGAATTCCTGGTAATAAAAGCATGATACTTTAACATTAGGTGACATCACTTAGTGACGCCCTCTCAGGTATATATTGCGTAACTATGTGACCACTAAGGATGAAAGGTTAAAGTATATGAATTTAAATCTAAAGTATACATGATGTTCAATTCAAATAACAATTAAAGAACAAAGGATTCAATGTGGACATGTCTCAAGAAATGGAACGAGACAAAAATTAAGCTTTTCAGTTGCAAGAGAAAGTTTAACAATCTGTCAGGTCCAATTGTCAATAACATGTTTTACTTTCACTTTATTAGCATGATTTTTGTTAAATACATATGATGGCTTGCAAAGTAAAATGTAAATGTCAGCAAGAATTCATGTTTTTCAGAAGTTGTCAAAAGTAGACAAAAAGGTAGTAGAAAACAATGTGGTTTGACTTTGTCCTTCTCCGGCATTAAATATGACAAGCTATGTGAAGGAAAATCATCTATTATAATCAACAATAAATGAGGATATAATATAAAAATATATCTATAACACTTGTTGATGTTGGGCCGAAACTCTCACTAGAATGAGATCTTCCGATAGCAGAAACACATTGTCACAACAATGTTCATATGTTTCATCAAAATTGGACAAAAATTGTAGTCTCTATTGTTTAATGGACATTTTATGAGGCAAAAGAAATGTTGTTATATAGATAAAGAAGATTATTGTCCCAGCTTGTTTATTACACAGTGGTTAGAAAATGAAATGAATGGGAGTTTTACATCCTACTTTTCTGTATCAGTGGTTAAAGTAGTCAGTAAACTACTGAACAGGGGTTTAAACCCTTTAAATCTTAAGATTTAAGGGACCAGTTGGTAGAAGGTTGTTATCCTTGTAAATTCATTGTCAAGAGGTTTAGCTTTGTTTTGGTTTGTAGAAAGGATCCTTAAGTGTGGACCCAAGTCATTATCCTTGTTAGAGCAAAGCCAAGAAATTTGACCAAGGACCAACTGGTAGACAGGATCCTTGTGAACTTGTGTTGATAGCCTTGTTGGATCAAAGCCAAGAGGTTTGACCAAGGACCAGCTGGTAGACAAGATCCTTGTGAACCTAAGTTGATATCCTTTTTGGATCAAAGCCAAGAGGTTTGACCAAGGATAAGCTGGTAGACAAGAACCTTGTGAACCTAAGTTGATAGCCTTGTTGGATCAAAGCCAAGAGGTTTGACCAAGGATTAGCTGGTAGACAGGATCCTAGTGAACTTAAGTAGATATTCTTTTTGGATCAAAGCCAAGAGGTTTGGCCATGTATCAGCTGGTAGACAGGAACCAATGTTTGATATCCTCGTTACCTTCTTGTTTTCTAAATCTAAAAACTTGTTGGCCTTTCATTACCCAGAGATACCTTTTTTGCATCTTTCCATGCACTGATTGACAGCAAACAAAACTGAACGCTGGTAGACAGGATCCTTGTGAACCAATGTTTAAATCCTTGTTTCTTTGTTATTTTCTAAATCTGTTGCGGAATAGGTTAGATTAAGTTGTTATTGATAAGTAGGTGGACACTCTACTAAATAACAGAGTTAATTCCCCGTCTGGTTAGAATAGAAAAGATATTTACTCAAGAAATGACGACCTACTCGACATCATGACTTGAATCTAATACACAAATAGATTTGATGTCAAAATTATTCAACTTCATTTCTAGAGTGGGAGTATTTACTTCGAACATTTTCAAATATCTTTAGATATTAAAGTTAAAAATGAATGTTATGGTGAAAAAATTTGAAAGTCTAAAAGCAGATTTAAAATTGATCAAAACATTTGAAAAAGATTAATGAGCAATTGAAGTTCATAAAATATGTAAATTCCCTCTATTGACATTCATGTAGATTTTATACTGGAAATTGGTTGAAAATAAGACTCTGATTGGCTGTATTCACTAGTGTATAATCCAATCAAATACTTACTTCCACAATACAACAAAAGTGCCTAATGAAGTCAAGGTATATAAAGGAGTTTGTAATAACTCAACATGGTGAAGATGCAATCACAACTGCCTGTAGGAAAACAACCCAGTAATCCCATCATGTTTTTTTCAATTGTACGTCTGGTTATATAGTGCTTCGGTATTTTTGACACCTTCAACTTTCTAATGAACTCTTCCACACATGCATACTTAAATCTATATTAAACATTATATGGATGATTGGAAGAGCTCATTTGTAAAATAAGGTGTGATTTTGTTGCTTGTCAAACCTTATTATTCTAGCCGGTTGTGGTTTTTGTGTTTTCCCTGAAATGTGACACTGATAACTTGAGAGCTTTATCAAATTGTTTACTTAATATTTAGGCAACTATAAATATCCTTTCAGCAAAATAAATTTGCTTACATGATTTATCCCCCCTTGTTTGATGATATAATAAAATTCAAAAGATATCTATAACCAATATCAGATAGTAGACAAGAAAATAACTGTTGCTAGTGAACGCTAATAAACTCCAATTGTCCACCATGATTTATCCCCCTTGTTTTGACAGGAGATAAACTTTATCAATACCTAATAATAGTAAGAAGATAAATTTTGTTCCGCAACAAAAATACTGGCATAAAAACAGTCCATTTTATATTATTGCGTAACTAAGATTTCCTCAAAAATCTAGATTTATGGCTTCCATAGAAACTTGTCAATAAATTTAATTTCATTTCTTACAAACTACTAATGGTTTTCAAATAAATTCAAACAATAACAAAATATTTCAATGGTGCTCTTTATATATTTCTAGTAAAATATTTTCTGTATATAAAACAAAGATAATAAAGTCTCTACTTGATTTCTGAAACTAAAAACATCGATTCGCACCATTCCACTTTTAAGTCAGACGTCTGTGGTTCTTGTGATTCCACAAATTAAATATTTTATGAAGTCACAAAGGGCCTCCTTTTGGGATATTGATGTCATAAAATGCTAAATTTGAGTAGAATTGCATGAACCACAGACATCAATATTATCAGTGTCCCTGAAAAACATAAAAAGTTTATAAAACTTTAGGGAAAGCCATGTCTACCAGCACTGTCATCAGCATATTGGTTTGTAATAAAAATGTTGACATGTACTAGACAGAATCAAGTAATTAGGTTAATACATGACCATACAGAGAAACTTGTCCACCAGCAGAAACATCAGACATTGATGATGTCATAGTTCAGTATATATAGGTGATATAAAAACTACAAATTGAATTAAAACGTGGAATTTTACAAGTCTCGTTCAATAATTATATAATTCTCTAAGCGCCACCTGGAGACTTCTAGTTGTCAAGTTAACGTAAAACGTCTCAGACCAAGATAAAGGTTAAGCTGTTAGGTTTTACGGAGTTGATAAATGATTTTACTCACAGTGTCAACTTGTCATCCTTCGATTATTTCCCACAATGCCTCTCTACTTTACAACTCAATATATTGATAGAAATTACAACTGTCTGCGATCAAGTAACCCAATTTCTATTTTAACCGTAGTTCATCAACTCTTACAAATCCATCCATGACATCAAATAACCAAAGGATGGAACAACAAATTGCGTGAAATTAATCAAACAAAACCCAAAATCAAAAGATCCAGTGTTTCATATTGCAACCAAAATTGTAGATAGATAGATATGACCAAAAATAGTTATCTCTTCCCAAAAATTATCAAATTTAGACAATTCTTAGCTGCAGATGGCAATTATTTGCATTATCAGAATGTAAGTTTTCCGAGTATTGATAAATGCAGGAATAAATAACAAGTTTTTTCTACAAAATAACAACTTATGTTCATGAAGACCCATTTAAAGCTGGGTCGAGCTTATAATGAGGAAAGATGACTTATTCAAGTTTGACAGACTTTTATATGCTGACTGAAATAAGAACTCCACGACCACCAATTTTTTTTCTGTAACCAAATAAATGACACTATGTAGTTTGCAATGCTCTAACCTTCTGTGCTACTGAACTCAGTTTACTTTAACAATATCATAGGGATGTGAGCGTAACTTTGTCTTAGCAATTTATGGTAGCTTCAAGATATATTTCTTTTATCTACTTATTGCGTTCTCTTCCTTAAAGATGGGTTCTATTAATGAAAATGAAAATGCTAATACTTATATGAATAGAAAGTAGAGGTGTTCTAATGACTTGGAAAAATACCAGTTTATCTCACATTTCTACAAATAATCCATAATTAGCTAAGTTAGAAGAGAATTATCAGCAGAATTCCAATGAGTGACAGATCAAGAAAGGTCAAAAAGTCTTTTTTTGTTTATCCAGACTGTACAAACATGGATATTTATGATTGGTTAATACTTAATAATTATATACCATAAGAACATAATGATATGATTAATAATACATGATAATTCAATACTAACACCAATTAATCAAACAGTTTGCTTAATTTGACACTAAAAAATAAGGAAAACTATCTATAAACTATCTGCATTATCATGTAGAATTCTTTATCTTGAGTTATTCTTATATATCATTCAAAGATCCATAGATTTATCTGAGTATAAATTTATTCAGATCATGAAATATATAGAAATCTATACCAGTGTCAATATCCTTTTTATTTATCAACGATTAAAATAGACATCACACGAACCACAGGGACTTGAGGAAGAAATTTGACAAGTCAAGGATATAGATGAACAGAAATAATAGACAAGTAATCTGATGTTGTCAATCAGCATGGCCAATAGCATTCCCTTCTAAAAGATCCTGTTTTACTGGATTGGTCGGTGGCCAATGGCATTCCCTGCTTAAGGATCCTGTTTTACTGGATTGGTCGGTGGCCAATGGCATTCCCTGCTAAAGGATCCTGTTTACTGGATTGGTCAGTGGCCAATGGCATTCCCTGCTTCAGGATCCTGTTTTACTGGATTGGTCAGTGGCCAATGGCATTCCCTGCTAAAGGATCCTGTTTACTGGATTGGTCAGTGGCCAATGGCATTACCTGCTAAAGGATCCTGTTTTAATGGATTGGACAGTGGCCAATGGCATCATCTGGTAGAGGATCCTGTTTACTGGATTGGTCAGTGGCCGTTGGCATTCCCTGCTAAAAGAATCCTGTTTAATGGATTGTTCAGTGGCCAATGGCATTCCCTGCTAAAAGATCCTGTTTACTGGATTGGTCAGTGGCCAATGGCATTCCCTGCTAAAAGATCCTGTTTACTGGATTGGTCAGTGGCTAATGGCATTCCCTGCTAAAGGATCCTGTTTTAATGGATTGGACAGTGACCAATGGCATCATCTGGTAGAGGTTGCTTTAGGTTCAGATCAACAAGTACTGTAGTACTAGTAGTAGATGGTCCATAAATGAGGAATACAAACAACTCGTTATTATTTCTTCTGACCAATAACTCAGCTTATATATTCTGATTTTTATTAGTTTTCTTTAATTGACTACTCATTTCCCACTGTTGACACATGTTTCAGATACACAGACCTAGTTTTCCAACATTTGGACTTTCTTTGAGTAAAATAATGGCATCCAATATCACTTGGTTACCCTACATACATGGAGAGTTTCCGGACTCATGTAAGAATACCTTGAGTTTGAGTATGAGTTACGCTTACATACACAACTAATCGCAGTTTAAAACCCAATCGCAAATTAACAACATGTGTTTTAGATGAAAGCTTAAAAATTCAAAAACAACCATGGAAACAAAAAAGAAAAAAATAACAGCAGGAAGATTGAACTCTTTCAAGAGTTCCGGAAAAAATAGATTTAAACATTTTCAACATGAAAAATAATATCTTATTATCATCTCTCAAAAAAAAAAACTTCAGACTTTTTGTTTGAAAATAAAAATAAAGAAGCCTTGTCTGGTTCCGTTATCCAGAAAACGAAACATCATTAAAAGTTGGCTGTAACAATGTGGTAGCGTAGGCCATAAACCATTATCTGGCTGGAGAACGCCAATCAGCGTGATTTTGATAACCATAAAAATAATTCTGATGCACATTTATAGTTTTCAGCCCACTTAATTCTTACAAATTCTAACAAAATAATATATTTTTTACTTCCGGTACTTGACATATTTCAATAATATTTGACATGATTCTGATATGGACTTATAACGTTGTCATAAATATTCAGAGTTTTGAAATACCAATGTTGTCAATTGATATAACATGCATATGACATTGCTAAAAAGTACAAATATTGGTGGGTAAAAATATAAAAATGAATATGTATTTCATTCTTTGTATTATACACTCTGCATTAGTCACTCTGTGTTACGCACTTTACATTAGTAAACCTTGCATTCGAAACTTTTCATTAGCGAACAAACACCTTATATGGAATGATGACGATTTCATTCGCATATGGAAAAAGATGATGGATCTACAGAAAAATTTATCCATATACACACGCATTTTTCCTTCATTGGCCGACCAATTTTTGTGACAAAAGGATATCTTAAATTTTATTAATTCTAACTTCTAATAATATCATATTTTTTACTTCCTGTACGTGACATAGCTCAATTTAAGGGTAATGACATAACTCGGTAATATTTTTGTAGCAATTGTTGAAAGATGTCTATTAGGGTAGAGTTAGAGAAACTCTGTATCTATAAAACATATACAATTATAGCTTATAACCCAATTACGTATGAAAATTCTCCTTTCAATAAAACCATATTATGTTTGAGTGTGGGAGTTCTCATCAACATGGTTATTGCTCTCTTTAAATGAACTATCAGTTCCCAAAAATGAAGACTGACGTGTGTCTAAACTGTTGATAATAAATCATGTTATAATAAATATCTAACATCTACAGCAACCCATCAACTCTTCTCTTCTTTCTTGTATAAACTATTTCCTCCTTACGTCAAATCAACATGAATTCAATTAAAATAATGTACACTGACAGGGACGATGCCAATCATGGCAGAGGAGGAGGGGATAACCCCACTTGAAGCTAAAAGTTTTACCGGTTAAAATGTTTTGAACACATATTCTAAATTCCTACATCCAACCAACCAAGACAATGTCCAGTTCTCTCTTATAGAATATATCTATATTCCACCATATCTTTAATCTTATGTCCAAGGAAAGATGAGTGATGTGAACTATGCCCATTGCAAGCGTGCCAGATACAGAAGAAATAACATAACCTCAATATCAAAACATGTTCTTATTCTATATTTCAGGTTTGGTAGAAGAAGATATCGAACTAAACATGTCTGTATTCCATGCTTATAGCAGTTCCAGAGACTACATGTTATTTTCTACAGGAATACACCATAAGTGTCTCAACCTCTTACCCAGGCTTTCAGCTCAGAGAGATAATGAAATGGAGTCTCATATCTAACTATTCTGCTCTTGTTTATCTAATAGAATGAGTTTTATATCTGAATTTTCTGTACCTGATTGTCCTAATGGAATGGAATTCTCTGTTCTGCTCTGGATGGTCTAGTGACATGAAATTAAGTTTCTATATTCTACTGTTCTGCTCATAAGTGAACTAGTGAAATTAAATAGACTTTAACATCTTAGTGATAATGCTAATGCAGCTCATGTTTTGACTAATGAAATGAAATAGAGTTTTATATCCTACTGTTCTGTATCTTATAGAACTAATGAAATGAAATGGAGTTTTATATCTTACTGTTCTGTATCTTATTGGACTAATGAAATGAAATAGGGTTTTATATCAAACTGTTCTGTACCTTATTGAACTAATGAAATGAAATAGATATATCCTACTGTTCTGTACCTTATTGAACTAATGAAATGAAATAGATATATCCTACTGTTCTGTACCTTATTGGACTAATGAAATGAAATAGATATATCCTACTGTTCTGTATCTTATTGGACTAATGAAATGAAATAGATATATCCTACTGTTCTGTACCTTATAGAACTAATGAAATGAAATGGAGTTTTATATCTTACTGTTCTGTATCTTATTGTACTAATGAAATGAAATAGATATATCCTACTGTTCTGTATCTTATTGGTCTAGAGAAATGAAATTAAAATATCCTTCTGTACTGTTTTATTGAAACACAGTTTTAAATATTACTGATTGTTCTAATGAAATGGAGTTTTACATCCTACTGTTCTGGGATTAGGAAAACTGTGCTGAACATTCAAGGAATGTAATGAGCTCTGCTACAGAGGAACTAGTCAGCACACTTTCTAGTAAATTTACATTAACATAAAACTTATTGGATGTACTGTGCTGTTTTGAAACTTTTAGTGACTTGCAAGTAATGAATATATGAAATTTACAGCAAAGTACAGCAGAGTAAAAACTGTGGTATATCACTGAATGGCTCCACTAAACCTGTCTATAAAGTGGGAAACAATCCTGTATCAAAAGAAATTTTAAAGTGGGGATTCAAAGCCTCTTATCGCCATTGACACCCCCTGCATTAGAAACACTACTAGTGATAACACCTTCCGTAACAGAGTAAAAACTGTGGTATATCACGGCCCCATGAAACCTGTCTATAAGTGGGAAACAATCCTATATCTAACATTAATTTCCTGAGTAGACTTACCACTAGTTATAGTATTAGACAGTGATTGGACTTCAATTCAAGGAAATGGAAGTTAACTTTTAATTTCCTTTTGTTTCAAACCACACTGATTGTGCAACTTCACTGTCTTCAAATCTCCTACTTTTCATATACTACACCAAAACAACAATTTTTATAGATATAGACTTCAATTTATTCTTCATCAAGTGATGATCAAGTAATGAGTTGATAACATTACCTGTATGTGAAATGAAACGTTTTGTTTAAATAATAAATAGAAATTCATATCTATAAAAATTATTATTCTTAATGTACTGTGATACTTCTAGATGTATTACAAGACTTACACTATCTTGTAAATCTCTCCAGAAGTAGGTAATTTCCTATCAAATTGATGTATTCCAATGCTGAAATCCACAGTCCTACTTGTGACCTAGGCCAGTGCTTCTATAAGAGAGTACCTCTTATAAAACCTTATACTAACAACAACTCAAAATAGATTTAAATAACATTTCAATTTTCCTGATATTTTTTGTCACTATTGTAATCTTACAAGTTTTCTACCTCAGTTCTGTTCTAATGACATTATTATCAACCAATAAAAGCATGTCATGTAGGACCCTTTTTTGATTTCAATAATAGGGAAACCCAAAGTAGAGCAATATGAGAGCCTCCTAGTTATTCACTATCCTACTAGTAGTTATTGACTAGTAAATTGGATTATTAGCTTCACAATAGTTCTCATTTCAATAAAACAAAAACTTTACCTCACTGCACACTACATGGCATTACCAGTCTCCATTAGAAAGAAAGAAAGAAACTATATTTTACAAGGATAACTACATGTACTTAGGTTCACAGTTCAGGATCCTTTGTACCAGTTGGTCCTTGGCCAAAAATCTTGTCATTGATTGTAAAAGGATAACAACATAGGTTCACAGTTAAGGATCATTTCTACCAGCTGGTCCTTGGGCAAAACTCTTGGCATTAATTGTAAAAGGATAACAACTTAGATTCAAGGTTAAGGATCCTTTCTTCCAGCTGGTCCTTGGCCAAACCTTGTGGCATTGATCTTTCCCAGATTTCCCGTACCCACTCACAGCTGGGTCGACAGGAATTATGTGTGAGGATGGCTTATTCACATGACAATTGAGGTTAGAACCCTCAGCCGCCATTTGCTCGACGTAACCAAGCAAATGACGTCATGTTAAGAACCAGGCCCCATATTCTCAAAATGATCTTAGAGCTAGGATGTCCTAGATTCTTATCTTCTAACATTGATTCTAGGACATCCTAGTGCTAAGACCGTTTCGAGAATACGGGGCCAGCACCTATTGTGCTATAAACCTCACAAAAGAGCTGGAAGTAAAATTCCATTTCATTTAATTTTAAATTTCTGTATAATTTTGTTGAAAAATTGTAATATTGTGTATAAAAAGATAATTTGATAAATTTTTGTGTAAATATATTTTCATCTCATATGTCAAAATTTTACATAAAAATAAAATATTTATTCCCTCTATATGTCTTTATTTTTTTTAGCAGAAATCATCTCTTGCTGATAACATTGTAGTTATGCAAGTTTTTTAGCCCTTGTGAAATGAATGGAGTTTTATGTCCTACATTTCTGCACCATGTGGGCTAATGAAGACGGATAACACCATGCAGGGTAGAATGAGGGATATTTTGCCAAACAGCGGCATAAGCCTGCCCTTTTTCGATTTCCAAATGCAGAGAGGTCTTTTACGTGCACAGCCTGGGGCCTTGGTTTATTGTACCATTCAAATGACTAGAGGCTTATTCCATGCCAGCCCTCTTACCTGCATCACTGACAGAAGAAAACCGTTTTTTTTTTTAGCCCTGTTAGAAAGAAATTGAGATACTATAAAACAAATAACCAAAGGGCACTGATAACACATATACCCTCTCTTTAACAAAGAAGGTACCCATTAATTCATTTGTCTATTCTTTCATTTATATCTTAAGCCATTTCACAAATCATGATAAAACTTACATTAGTAAAAGACGGAGAAAGAAATAAGGAAGGGCTAGTGAATAGTAAATCACATTTCTCCATTTTACCTCCAGTCATTCAAATATAGATCTCTTATATCTATATCTGTTCATTACCTTTCAACCAGTCTAATAGCATTATAAGTTAACATTGCCGTTAACATAGGAAATTTCTACTTTCAGTTTGCTCCCGGCCTGACAGTTTCTACGATCCTGGCAATATCTATGTTTATATATATATATTTATAAGATAGGCTTGTCATGTTAAATATCACTCCACCATTCACAATAACTGACACACATTCAGCAACCAAGGTCAAGGACAATTTGGTAGCTATGTTCCACTTTATTTTGCATGTGAGCGTCTACTGAAAAAATTTAATTCTTAACACCAAAAGCTACCAGTGGAACCACAGAACTTTTGATTTACAGGGGCCACCTCCACATTTTGTTGGAATCCATTCTCTAGGGGGTGCTCATGGAAATAAATAAGGACTTTAATCCTGCATTTTATGCAATTTGAAAGAGTATTCGTTTAATATTATTAAGTTTTTGAAATGAAACAATGTATAATTCCACAAATAAATGTATTCTTGGCCCTCCTGATCCCCTTTTTTGAGCCACCACCGCAGACAATCATGTACCTTTAGAAAGCTTTGTAGTAATTAATTTTAAGTAGACTAGATAACAAGGTCTGTTTCAAGTTTTGATGTCAGAAAAACAGATTATAAAAGTAAGAAAGCAAAGAAAAGATAAATTTAACAATAGACATCCTTATTTCATATGTGTTCTCCCAATGCATCTGGCAGACTAGGAGGTAGGTAGGTAGGTATATGACAAGTTAATGTTCGCTTCCAGCGGATGCTGATATCGCAAACTATCAGGCTAGGATAGCTGGTAGGCCTTTTTTACTCTCCCACAATAACAATTTTGACCAACCACCAGCACAAATGCTACTTTGCCCAATGAACCCACATTTCATATATGGAAACCAATAAGATGAAAAAAATAGATTTCAAAATTCTTCATCATTAGATATCATTGGAAATAATCTTATGAGGATACTTAATCCAACTTTTTGGGTTATCCTTAAGGCTGTGGCTATTCGTACTGCAGTGGTACAAAAATGGGCAAAAAACATATGGCCATCCCTACCTAACTCTAACAAAGTTACTTAATATCATTCTTGACAATCAATATGGCGTCATGCTTTAACAAAACCAAAAATAAGTGCGCCTATTGTCTTATCTTATCCGAACTAACATAGAGAACACACATTGTGACGGTACAAATAGCCAGTACGTATCCTTAAATCAATTACATCATGACTTCAATCATTTCATACTTCTATGTATTTCAACTTTTATAAATTATATTTTCTAGATAACATGAAAATAACTTTTCTTGGAATAAGTCTGAGAGTAGAAAATAAAAGTACTTATTAATTAGGAGAACTAGGTCAGTAAGGTACCGGTATAACAGTAATTAATTGAAACCTTCCAGAGATTTTAACGACCATACACCCTCCAGTGTTTTAACTTGACTGTATCAACTGCACTCATTATTTTACCACAATTCATATCATAATGTACTTAATAAACTTTATTAGTTTTATCATTACTCTAAGACAGGGAATTTTTTTACCTGGGTATCCCGTCAGTAGAGCGGTGGACAACATGCAAAAGCCTAGGGGTAATTTTTCAAATTTGGGGGGACAATGAGACGCTTTGTAGTCTTGGAGTAAAATTAATAATTTAAGTTGTTCTATTCAGTCAGGCTATATTCTCTAACATGAAAAAAACTGCAGGGAAACAAAAGCGAAGATCACGAAAAAAGGTAAAGATTTATAGGGGAAAGGGAGGTAATGCAATCAATAAGGATCAATAGAAAGGAGCAATAGAAAGAAAAAGGTTAAAAGTCTCTGCTCTCAGATGAGCTAAATTTTCATGTTTTTAAAGAGAAAATGAACTCTCTTTAAAGTTTAATTTCAACAGGCACCCCTAAGGCATACAACAACCCTTTTACTCTTCCAATGCCAACTGCCCACTGTCGCTGAAAATAGAACTGCTGGTCATTCTCTCCCTCAGACGATTCAATCAGTTTCCACCTACCTTAATCTGTACATGATTATTTTTCAATTCGAGTCTTTTTTTGATATCTTCCATATTACATCATAGTATTACACAGCACACTTTCTGATCTATTAACAAACAAATTGCAATTAAAGGGAAGTAATAAGATTTAAAATACAGACCACAGAAGATCATCTTCATAAGGACTAACGGACTAATTAGGAACATAGACATACCACCTTCACAATGTCAAGGTAGTCTAAGACAAAGTTCAGAGTAGCTTGACATTGTGAAGATGAAAAATTCTATTATAAGAACAGATTCGCCATTCGTTTAACCAATTGTGCTTTAGTCTCAGAAACAGAATTTTTTAGCTGAACTTATCAGTAATATTGTTCACAGCTCACCATGTGAGTCCAAAATTATCCATGTTTGAAAGTCAAATTGACAACTTGTCATTTCTTGAGACTCTGCCATATATAGAAACAGAAAGTAAAATTCCTAGTATGAGGTATTATGCGATTTTCATATACTTCTAGTACTTCTGAGGACGATTTACAAATATTCCAGACTAAAATCAAAGCCCTAAAATAGAGTCTACTACAGTGGTGTAACCTATTTTTGTGGATATCAGGATTCAACACCAAATTTTGTCAAAGTTAAAAAAACGAAAAAATTTTTTTATGTCTTAGATGTTTCCTCAGATATTCTACAAAATAATTAAAATTGGTTTATTTCGATTTTCTTTATGAATCCCTCATTTTGACCCATATTTCATGAGCAACCAACTCGGCAACGGCGACAGAATGCGTGACCTATTTTCGTGTACAATGTTTGATCTATAAATAAGTCTAGAAAAACACATTGTATGGATACCGGGTAGTATAATTAACTTCTCTTAGTATTTATCTTTAATATCAATTCATTATAACTAGTGACAATTCCTTCAAAGAACCACGATTTTAAAAAAAAATAGTGACTGACAAAATCAGATACGTAGCGTGATTTATTGCTAAAAGTCACTGAAACAACATAAGAATATGGTCCACTTTGTGTTCCATAGATATTTTCTGCTGACACGGAATCCGCTAGTTGATCACGTGACTTCATTCGTTGGATTACATTCTAGCAGACGACACTTGGAATTCCGATTACCGCTTGGGATTATAAGGAAATTCGGCCGATAAAAAATGGTGACGTTTGGTAATAACTGAAATCCGCCATTTTGTATTTGTCAAAGTATACATTAATACATGTTACTACTGGATTCATTCTACAGGCTGATATTGCAGAGAAAACCCATGTTTATCAAAACAAACTAATGCGGAGGTCGCGCAAGTTTGCTCATGTAAATTATTAAGCATTTCCGGAAATCCACGAATAATAGGTTTCCACGAAATTAGGTTACTTGACTGTATATAAAACAACAGATATCTGTAGTCTGTCGTAACAATATGAAATTCATTTCAAGTTATGGCACCATAACAGGATGACTTGTTTACATTAATTAAGGAAGGAATAATCATGATTTAGCATTTTATTGCATAGATAGCAACTGCCTGTAGGGTCTTTGTAAGGATTAGTTTTAAGGTTTGAAACAGTTCTGTATCTTATGAAACAAAATATATGAGTAAAGTGCCGTAACAATAGACAAATTACGGCTGCCAATACTCTACCATGTGCCTTCTTTTTAATCCTTGCTTATTTTACAGTCACATTTTTTCATAATAATAATAATAATAGTTTTATTACAAAATGGTAAAAAATTGAGTCATACGATTGATGGGCATCAAGATAAGTCCTAAGTACCCACCAATAGGCATGTCTTCCATTCTGCCCCTCATTGACAATACAAACAAAACGCATCTTCTTCAAATACTACTGAGAGTCTTTGATTGACATTGGGAAAGAGAAAATGATTTGATTCAAACAGTCATCTAAGGTTTCAATAGAATGTTAGGCTTTCATATTCCATGAGCTCATGGTTAATCATTGACATTTAAATCATTATATTGAGTTATTGATTGATGACACAGACAGGAAGCAATATATATTATAATTTAATCTGCCTGAATATAATATACTCTGAGTTTATCATTCCATACAGTCATCTATTCAACTTCATACTCAGGTAATTAGGATTTTAATAATAATTTTATTTTCTGATTTCGAGTATCTAAGGTAATACCCCATTTTTGCTTTAATCGCAGCTAAGAAATGTCATTCCGACATCGGAATCGATCAATAAACTTGCAAAATTTTAATGTGACATTTCACCGATCACTTTAAATTTGGACATTTCCAAATTTGCAATAAAAATGTCACCTTTTAACATCTTCGTCTCAAAAATCGAAGCAAATCTGGATCTATAATCAAATGTTAAAAAAGAAATTTACCGGTAAAATAAAATATGGCCACATGAGTTTGTTATGACCGGAAGTTTATATTCTGTCACCGGAAGTAAGAATCTAATTCTCAAAAGTACGAGATTTTTTATTTGAGAAAAATATTTTACAAAGAATTGAATTTAGGTATCATTTTGAAATTAGTAACATAATTTGGTCGAAACCATGGAAAATATTTTGTAATCTTTAATTTCAATAAGTTGGTATGAAATTGCAATGACAACCCGGGAGAAATCAACCAATGAAATGAATGTTTGGTGACACTCACAGCCAATCAGCGTCAAGCCGCATCTATTTGAAAGCATTTTGTTGAATGTTGTGTTCGTGCATGAAATGACAAGAGAGGGAATATTGAAGGTGTAGAAACTCAGCAAAAAAATTGTAACAATATTCCAGTCCTTGTATATTCAGAATCAAAATGACTTCAATTACCACAAGATCTTCATCGGTAACGTTATTTTCTTCTTTGCAAGTTGATTTTCAGCGATTTTGAACCTTTTTCATTCATTTTTCAAGTGAAAAAAAAGGTGGGGTGGGGAATCGGAAAGTAATGAAAGCCAAGCCGTCGCCAATACAAACGCAATCAGGTCAAATTTAAGCGTTGTGAACATAGAAAATTGTTCTTAGTTTTTGTGAATGGCTTGGAAATTTGATTTGAAGGCAGCTTTTCACCCCAAACTCAGTCTGAAATGAAAGGCAAAATTATTATGGCTTATTCATAGCTGAATGTGAATGGGTCAACCATTGTTACATGGTCAAGCAAGTACAGACAGGAAAAGGGAAATGCTATTGTATTGGTGTTGTCCAGTTGCCTGGGCCAAGAATTTCAAGTTGGGGCATAACTGATACTTTAGTCTATGGCTAGGCCTAGTTCCTAGGGCTAGGATCTGCCTCTGATTTTTACTCCTGAGGTAATTCTGGTATCCTATTGGGGTGCTGGTGTACTAAATTTTTAGTAAAAAAGGCAAGCTATTATTAGACATTGGAATACCTAATCATGTACCGGTCTAATGATTACCTAACAGTGATTATTGAATCAATATTTATCAATGGATTAGGGCTAGTTAAAGAGATTAACCTTGGCTTAATATTGGCCATAGTGGGTGTATTTACCAGTGTTTAGGATTATACTCCATGGCTGGATTTAGATATTTCATTCACATACCAGAATAGGACAGTTATTTATTTTCAACCATTAAAATGGACATCACCAAATTACTTGTGAGTTGTATAGTTCGGATTCTGAGCTTTCCTACCTTTAAAAATATAACCACAAATGTTCATTGTTCTGAGCTTAGTTTGAGAACTGGTTTTTCCTTGCCAATTGTCATTAGAACTGAAAGTTTTTTTTTCAGGCAAACATTGCTAGCCAAAATATTAATGTTAAAAAAGATACAATGTCCACGAAAGGATTTCCAACCAGAACGAACCGTGCTGCTCTGGGAGATATCGGCAACAAAGTGTCCAATATGACGATTGACCCTACGAAGAAATCTGGTATCATCAAAAAGGAAATTTTACAGAAGTCTAAATTTGTCAAGAAAGAGCAAGAATTGGAAACTATCCAGGTAATGTATTCTCCAATAAGCAATTTAATTCAGCTGTGAAATTCAGAAGCTGTGTCAACAAACTTTAATCTGATTCCTCAGTGCTGCTGCTTGTAAACTCTTTAGAGAAATTTACTGTGTAGAAATGTAGGTCACGATCATATTTGAATTAATGCATATGAGTTTTGATAAGAGCACAATTTATATCTGAAGGATTAAAACAATAAGATTTCTTCGATACTTTGATTTCTAGAATCGATTATAGAAACTCTAGTTTGGATTAGATGTAATTTTTATCCAGGTTTTCAATTTGCTTATTGTAGGATAAGGAGCCAGTTGTTGTGGAATTAATACCATCTTTAAAGATGCCAACAGAACCAATAGTGACTGTTGATCCTATGGACATCAGTGAAGACAAACCAGAAGCTTTCTCTAAAGCCATGTGTCCAGTGGAGGACATTGACGCCAATGATAAAGATAACCCTCAATTAGTCAGTGATTACGTTAACGACATCTATCAATACATGAGAAAATTAGAGGTAAATATAGAATCTGCCCTATAACTTTGTAAAACATTTAATGGAATCTTGGCATGCAATCTCGAGTGAAAACGGTAGATTTCATAAAATAGAACTTAAAAAGCTGAGAATTAAACAGCTCTGAAATTTAGTTTGACAGCTTGAATTCATTACATAGGACTAAAACTACATTTCACATGGTGCAGAAAAATTAGAACATAAAAGTCCATACATTTCTAAAACTCCCATTTCATTAGAATTGGATTTAATATAAAGGACTTTGGAAATGGGGTATATCTGCTAAAGGAATTTTTCAGAGCAACTTTTCATTAAATCTTGATTGGCCTTTACAATATTGTTATTGATCCATCAGTGTAATAAGAGCTTATATCACTTAAACATACATCCTGTGAATTTATTTTAATAGAAAACTAACTGAACGTTTCTGGTGTATTACAGGTAGATTTCAGTGTACGTTGTAACTATCTAGAGGGACAGGAAGTGACTGGTAAAATGAGGTCTATATTAATAGATTGGTTATGTCAGGTTCACCATAGATTCCATCTTCTACAGGAAACGCTCTACCTCACTGTCTCTATTATAGACAGATTTCTACAGGTATGTTGTCAGCTCAGTGTATTCCCTATAGCTTTTTATCACAAGTGCTCATGCAGAACTTACAGTGTAATGTATTGGCCTATTTCAATTTTTTTTTTTATTTATCAAATTAAAACTCAAATTTTTATAGTAAGTTGAAATTTAAATCTGATTCAACTTGTAATATTTTTGTTACAGGTTCATCCAATCTCTAGGAATAAACTACAGTTAGTTGGTGTTACCTCAATGTTATTAGCGTCTAAATATGAAGAGATGTACGCCCCCGAAGTTGCTGATTTTGTGTATATTACTGACAATGCTTATACTAAAGCTGATATTAGGACAATGGAACAATTAATTTTAAAAACCTTGAACTTTAGTTTTGGAAAACCCTTGTGTTTACATTTCTTACGGAGGAATTCCAAAGCAGGACAAGTAAGTTTTTATTATATGATAATTCAAAAATGGTCCAATGTTGTACAAATTTCTTAGCCTTGCAGTTTTAAACTTTGGCGTTGCATGAAGTTTTGACCTGCAGTATATATCATTTCATGGCCGTGTGGTCAATAAGCAAAATATTTCGCAAATATTTTGTCTGTTTATGAAAGGCCAAACAAAACGCCATTTAATGAAACAGGACAACGAAATGAGAATGCTTCAAACAATGCCTTATCTACCTTGGATTTTGAATCTTATATTCAATTTTGATCGATTTCCTTTGCAGGTCGACGCAACCAAGCACACACTCGCCAAATATCTCATGGAATTAACCATAGTAGAATATGACATGGTGCATTATAACCCGTCTCAAATAGCAGCGGCTGCATTATGTCTTTCAATGAAAGTTTTAGATAGCTCATCTTGGGTATGTATCTTATCTTCTGTTAAATAGTAAACTCTAGTGAGAATTGATATAATCATCTTTTTATACTGCCGTGAAGGATTTGTTTCGTTTTGCCAGTTCTGACAAGGTGGCACTTGTGGTTCAATGGCTGCATGTGTTTTCATAATATCTTGTGACTCCTTACATCTATACTGATTTTGCTCCTGAGGTCCTCTCTATAGGCTTACTGATTGTAGTGTTAACTAAAACCTAATATGTTCAGTTAGTTTGTAACACCTTTTTGTTTATTTTGTAATGTTTTTTTATTTTAGTGTGATACCCTAGCTCACTACAGTGCTTACACAGAAAAAGAATTAACCCCACTACTTCAAAAATTATCTCAGTTAGTTGTTAAAGCTGAATCCAGTAAATTAACAGTAAGTTTCTTTTTTGACTGGTTGATCTTGCTTCAGTCAATGAATACAAAATGAATAGGTCAGATGATCAATGCATGATCCAGTGTTATTCAGTGGAATGCCGATTATCCCTTTTCATATTTACGTATGGCTTGAATTGCCTTTTTAAAATGGGAGGGGAAATAAGCAAGTGGTCTGAAACTATGTTGATGAGTTGGACTGCATTTAATATTTCAATATAATTAGCTCGTCTGCAAAAATGGGCTACATTTTACTCTTTTCAATCTTTAGTTTTGCCTTTGTATATTTCTAAATATTTTATTTTTCTTTCAGGCTGTTCGTACCAAATATTTGAGTTCCAAATTTATGAAAATTAGTACTATTCCTGAATTAAAATCTAGTGTAATTACAGATCTAGCATCTTAGTGAGCTAGCTTAGTCTAAACCTAGACATTGTTAGACTGAAATTGTGTATTTGTGGTTTGGGTTATAAATGTGATCGACTTCATTCTATCTTCGTAAATTCAGGAACTCATTGTCTTTCATATCTCTGACTATTTTATACGTATGTTTTAAACTTCTAGTGTGAATGTGATTTTAGTTTCAGTATGTTTTTAATTGCCTAAGGGTACGTTATTTTTTTTGCAGAAGTGCATGTTTTAAAAGCCAAAGAAAAATGGCTTTGAACTTGACAGTGTAATCATGTTTTTAAGACTGCTTTCATGCATAGAAATACTTAGTCGCACAATTTTGATTTGGCATAGACATGACATGTCTCTAGTAGTTTTTGGTTTTGGACGAATCGCCAAATTATGACTTGTATTTCGATGCTGATTGGAGTATGATTTAGAAATCATGTCATGTTTTTATGAATTAGAGCGAATGAACGATTTTTTATTATCATTGTACATCTGTAAATATATCATCGAATAAACTGTTAAGTTATTAATATCGTATATTTTTGTCATTTAAAGCCACGCATAATCCATCTTCCATTTTGTAATTTCGTGTTTTTCGAATAAAGTTCAGTAAAAATTATTGCATTCTGAAATTCTCTCCCGATTTGACCTACTTCAATCAGTTCATGAACTAGTTCATCTGATCAACATGGATCGGGCAGCGTATTCTTGAAACTATCTTAGCGCTAGGATGTCCTAGGTTCTTATCTTCTAACATTGATTCTAGGACATCCTAGCTCTGAGATTGTTTCGAGAATATGTGGCCTGAATATTTATGATTACATGATAACCATCAGTATATTTTATGTTTCTTGCATTGCTGCACAACTGTCATTATTGGCCCAATCAGATTTAAGAAACTGTTTTTAATGACTGAATATTTGAGAGTGAAGTATGTATTGTCCTGGCAGTCTTGTCTGAAACAAAGTGCAATGTTGCTTTACATTTTGGGGGTGCTCACTGGGCATGAAAAGAAATTTACTAGTACAAAGTTACAGAAACCATATCAAAGACTACATCATGCAGGTTAATATTTAATCCTGTTATTTTTACTTGTCATTGCATACAGTTCAATTCCTCTTGACTTCCATGTTCTATGAACAAATAACTGAAGGAAAGTGAAAATCCCTGCTCTTGTAATGGAGTTCAGCTTCTTAGTGGATCATTTTTGAAGAGGTCCAATGCTTGAAACCTTGTTAAATTATTGTGAATTGGGAAATAAAAGGGACAAGAAGTGTAGCGTCTTAGTTTTCTGTACATGATTAGACTAATGAATATTGTCAAACCATGCATCTTTTTGATTTGTAACTGTCGAGTTATAATGATCTAGCATGTCCTCTGTTTACAGAATAGACATACTTTGTTTCCTCTATGTCAGTCGTTACAATCTGCATCACTGACAGGAGGACATCAATTTGATAAAGGTATCTCTGAACCTATGACAGGATTAAACCCTGGACCATAAGGTCAACAAACAGCGCCCTTATTTTAGGAGCAGTATATATAAATCCCTTTGTGACACCACTACCAGGGGTTTCCAAAATAAGCTCTCAAATCCAATGTACAATAAATATTTTATTTAATAAGATTCTATAATGGCGTATCTGGTTAATTTTCCACCTCGTATTTCTCGTATTCGACCACAATGTCGTAAAATTGTTAAAATAGCTCTCGTTACAGCATCTAGTTTTATAGTCGAGAAATCTTTTATATCAGCTTCTACCACAAAATATACACCTGAAATATACCAGTGAGATCAAATAATTTAGTTCTTATACTTTAGGAAGATTTGCTTGCTTTCATAACCCAGAAAAATTCCAAGTCTGTTCACTTTGGCAGTTTCTGACTTTTCATAGTAGGATCTGGATCAGATGTTGAATTAATTACATTATTTAGAAAGTACACTTTGTGATATTTTGGTGGCAATCTATTGATTTGATTGGCTACCAATGTTTTTGCATCATATAAAATTGTCGAAAATCCATGAAAATAAACAGCAAGTTCTGCATCTTAATCAATTTGATGAAAATAGACACTTGACCAAAGAAAGGAAATGAAATGAATGGAGTTATATGTCCTACTGCACCATGTGGGCTAATAAAGACGGGCAATGCCATGCAGGGTGCAAGGAAGGAAATTTTGCCAGGATAGCGGCATTAGCCTGCTCTTTATAAATTCTCAACTGTCAAGGGATCTTTAATGTGCACAGCCTGTAGCACACGGGGCCTAGGTTTTTTGTCCCATCTGACCGACTTGATGCTTTTTCCATGTCAGCCCCTCGTACCTGCATCACTGACAGGGGGAAAGAGGGTTGAAAATTCAGACGGTATTATCTCGAAGCAAAGAAAGGGAAGTCACTGAATAAGAGAATGAAGAAATTTTACCTTCAGTATCTTTAGTCTGTTGAGATTTATAATTCTCGTTTCTCTTTCTGGCTAAATCATTCATAGTAGATCGTTTCTGATGAACTATTTTATATTTAGCTGTAAATGTTTTATTTAGTTCATCTAGTAATGTGTTAACTTGATTATACATCACCCGACCTTTCATATATCTGTAATATATAAATATTATTAAAATCATATAAGATTGTAATAGAAGTAAAGTTAGTACTAACAATCTGCAAACCGAAACCCAAAATCTAAAAGATATCGACAAAACATTGGTAAACGTTTGGGAAATGATGTAAAATAAGAGTGTTCAGCCATGAATAGACGATGTACGGTGTCCGGTGCTGGATTATAGATACAGTAGAAAGTAGAAAAAGCGAATCATGTCTGCACTGTGTCCAGACCTATACCTCGTGTGTTCTCTTCTTTTATTTTCTACTGTATTGATTATTCCCCACCGGACACTGTACCTGGTCTATTCGTGGCTTTACACCCAATTCTGTACCTTATTGAAATTATGAAAGTCCTACTCTTCTCGAAAAAAATAATAGGCAGTTCTAATTGAATTCTTGAATGTCCCAATACATAGCAGAGATTTCATGAATTTTTCTTAAGTGAAAGTATTTTAGCTAGACATGTCCAGAATTTTTTCCTGACACTGATCAGTTACCAGTCTGCCAAAAAAATGAATCAGTCTAAATAAATGACAACACTGTCTAGGATGTGCAAATGTATTTTTAAATTTGCAAGCTGAAATTGCTAAGAGAAATAATGAATTCAATTTGTTGACAGAAGGCCTAATGACTTACTTCGGAACATCTTCAAATTCCTCTACAGTGAGATACTCTATAAGAGGACAATGTTGTTTTTTACTGGCAGGTTTTTTAACAACTTCATCTTTTATAGTAACTTCATTATTATTACTGTTTTTAATACCTGAAGATTTCTCACTAAAATTCAGAAATAAAAATGAGTTAAATAAGTTAACACTTGCTCAGTTTCATTGATATCATTCACCAAATTAAAACACAGTCATGTGATCCTCAAAGCTCATCAAAAAATGATTTTGCTGTAATATTGGAATTCATTACAGAAATCTTTTCACAAAATTAGGGCATGACATATAAAACGCTATATTTCCTTAAAAATTAGTATAACAATACCTAACAGTGTTTTTAGTAGATCTATTGGTACCAGGTAATCTAGCTGGAATATTATTACTAGTATAAATTAAGTCTTTTATCAACTTCTCAAAATTACCTCTCATATCCTGAAAATAATCTGATCTTTCAAATCATTTGAGATTAAAATGAAATGAAGTTTTACATCCTAGTTTTCTGCATCTGATTGGGTTAATGAAGACCAAAGCCATGCAATGAGCAATTAGGTAAGTTTTAAAAGTATGTGATAAAGTGTATGTTATTGCTAATATTGTGTATGTATATATTAAATCATAAGATCAAATTTCAGTCAAAATGTGAACATGATGTAAAGTTTACACAACAATATTAATCTTGAGGCAGACATGCCTGTTTGAAAAAAATGTCTTGTAAATATCTGACCCAATATCAAAATAGCCGACTGCCTCATTACAATACATTATATGAAATTAGGCAAATTAATATCAATTCATACCAAGGGTAAACTGTGAAAACTCTTCAAAGATCAAACAAATGATATAACCTAACAAAAACATTTCTAGCTCTTATAGGGCCCACCTACTCTCTGACTACATTGAGCTTTGAATTGCATTTTTTCTCTCATTTCATAAATCCCATGGTGTACAAAATAAATCAGAGAGTTATAAGCCAACCTAAACTCTTTCTAGCATGTATACCTCTATTGTTTTCGTAAGAAAACAAATTAAAAATCAATATTTTGTCACCTGTACAGACTTTAATTCTTGTTTCTGTTTCTTCACTTCCTGTTTTAACATGGACATTGTTAACTCCAGACTCTCTAATTCTGTTGCTATAGTAACTAGATGTTGATTACACTCCCCATCCTGGCCAGATTTACGCAGTTCACAAACTGTTTTTAAAGTTGATAATTTGTCGTTGAAATGTCCTGCTAATTCTAACAAACTTGTGCTCTCCATCTAAAATACATCATAGAAAAGTCTCAGGAATTTTTTTGAGTTAATTTTAATCTGTCACTGTTTTAACGAAGTGTGTAGATCAAATACTGACGTAGATGGAAGTTTCCCTTTGTACAAGACAAGGGAATAAGTTTGAAGTGACCCTGTTGACATACAATAACATTGTCTCCAAAATCATATAAATGTGTATAATCAATATATAACATGATATCTAAATCTTATTTTTGTTACGAATTGACGTGGCCAAATCAGTTCATGTCCGATTTGGTCCAACTTCAAATTTAATCATTTTGGATATTCGAAATTAATGGCCTCTTTTCCAGTGATAAAAAGTATTTCAATAACTTTCTTTCACGATCTGGCTTTAAAAAATCATCTGTAAACATTTGTATTGACTATGAAAATACAAAATAAGTCAAAAACACTAGAAATAACAAACCGTATTTGGCGCTGGATTTGTGGTCTAAGGGGAATAACTCTAAAGATTAGATTCGCTAGTGCGTGCCTCTTACACTACTTCCTTAGATACATGACGCCATTATCAAAGTAAACAAATTGGTGATCGAAGGAAATCGGATTAACAACCAGATTTTCCAATTTCTTCACCAATTATGGGTTGGTTTGAGGTGTAGAACATCTATTTTAGACTTATATGAATCCTTTTTGACTCTTGATAGTGTGTTAGGAAAAAAATATTAAAAAAATTGGCGTTTCTTAATTCCTGTTGCTGCACAAGATTCAAGATTTTAGTGAAGTTTTTTTAAAAAGTGAGGAAAATCAACAAAGACTTGTCAAGATGATGGTATCACAGAGAATAAGAAGGACCAGAGAGGTCACTGGGCCAAATCCTCATTCTGTTGCTATTGTAAGTGTATTTTGATAGATCTAAGTAACTACCGGTACCGGTACTAGCCTTTTACATTATGATTTATATTCTGCCCTTGGCATGAATGGGAGAAGTAGTTTTGAAATTTCTAGCCCTGACTCCATTACCCAGCAGTACTTTATTGGTGATGAAAAGCCCTTTTGCAATTATTGGGGTAAAAAGAAATGTATCAGTGTTGAACTTGCATTTGATTTTTTGCCTGCAGGGTTGCATTCTCTATCTTTCAATTATAAATTTCATTATGTGAGTTGACATCTGAGAATGTATTATAGCAAATAGCAATTATTATGTTAAATATCAGTCAGATCAAAAAAACTGTTTCTTAATTTTAAAAGATAAAGACATGATATTTAACTTGCAGGCCTACTAAATCTGTTTATTTAAATTTCAGTTGGCCAGACCTACAAATAGTCGACCTCCAGAGTACTTGATATTAGAAAGACGAAAACAAGAAGAAAAGTTAGAAGAAAATCAGAAAATGACTAACTATATGGAGTTATGTGATTTAAAAAATGAATGGGAAAGATTTACTGATAAAAAGATTCAGTTAAACACAGTAAAAAGGAGGTTAAACTCCATGATTCAAGCCAATGAATTTACTATTGAAGAGAGGAGAGAAAGGTGATCATTTTTATATTCTTTTGAATACAAGACTGTTAATAGTTTACAAGTTATCTATATGAAACACATCAGTTACCCTTTAATTATTTAATGGACTCTCCAACACCTGCTTTGCCTATCTTGATACATTGTTAAGAATAGTTCATTTGATAAATCAGGGTAGGTTTTGTAGGATTATTTTTGGCCTTGAATTATGAAATTGATTTTTAAGGGAAACTTGACTGGCATAAAGCTTGATTTTAGTCTTTATACCGTTATTACTTTTAATCATTGGCGTCTGATGATCTAACAAAAATCGTTTCCTGACCAATTGAATGATATTGGTTATTACCGCTACTGGCTTTACAAAGATTCAATATGAAGTCTTCTACGAACACAAGACAGGAAAGCTATGAGCTAATGTTTCCTAGCAAGATAGTTATAATTAATGATTTTTATTTGAAATGAACTATAGATTAAGAGATATGTTAGAAAGTGAAGAGAAGGAATATCTACAAGAAATGGAGGACAAACAGGAAACAACGATAGAACGTCAAGCTAAGATGAGGTCCCGAGCTAAATTCTTGAAAGAACAGAGAGAATCTGAAAGGTTGAAGTTGGTACAAAATAAATATGATCAACAATTTAGGTGAGAGGAGTTCACAATATCTTTACAATTTTTTTATTTCTGGTTTATTCAGTAGTATGTATATTTTTGGCTATATTGGAGGTCAGTGTGACATATGAAGAATTTTTTACCCCCAAACCTTTTTTATCAAATACCGTATTATTAGAAGACAGACAAATATTTTGATTAAAATTTTTGAAGAATAGAGCCCTGTAGAAGGTTAAAACTCCTTTTCCAAGCAAATTTTTGTTCATTGCATAGTACAAAAGTAGTTCATTTTCACATATTTGGCAAGGAATATAGAACAGTAGGACATATAACTTTAATAAAAATATTATTAATGATAATTCCAGAGAGCAGTGTGAAGAATTAAGATCAACTGTTTCTAAAAGAACACAAGATCAGATCTGTGTAGAGAGATTAGAACAACTACAAATTAAAAATCATCTTGAAGATGCACAGAGAGAGGAAGATGCTATGTATGCTGAGCTCTGGAAGAAAGACATGTTAGAAAAAGCCAAGAAAGAGGAAGAAGAAGCCAAAGCTAAACATCTTCGTAACCAAGAAGTTGTTGGTATTCTACAGAAACAAATGGCTGCCTTACAATATCAGAAAGATGAGGCTAAGAGATTGAAAGAGGAAGAAGCTCAACTCTTGGTAAGTGAATGGTCACAATAGTGGTGGCACCTGCTGTCTTGAACTTGGGGTGCAAATATTGGGCATCAGCTGGCAGAAAGGATCCTTGTGAACCTAAGATGTTTCTTTCAATGATTGTGACAAACTTGACTAAGCTTGTCCATTCTAACAATTTAACAACAAAGATTTTGTTATGTATTTTCAGAAAGAACAAGCCTTGTTAAGAAAATTAGAAGACAGAAGGGCGTTTGAAGATAAATTAAGACGGCAGAGAGAAACACGAGACATGTTAGATAAATGCTTGAAGATTAAAATGAAGAAGAAAGCGAAAGAAGAGCAAGAACAGATGGCGTTTGATCTCAAGATGTTGGAAGAGTTGCTGGAAGAATCTCGAAACGAGGCCATGGAACAGATGCAGAGAAAGGTAAGCATATTGGTGTAATTAGACAATCTTTGTATTTATGGTGCTTGCTTGCTAACTTAAAGGTTTAGGGTTTATCCAGGCATAAGTAAAAATAATTTTTCCCCTGTCAGTGAGGCATGTTGGAGAGGTTTATATGGAAAAATCTTCAAGTCGATGGATGGGGCAAAAAAACTGGTCCTAGTGTGCTACAGGCTGTGCATGTTAAGGCTCCTGTGACATTTTGAAATTAAAACATAGAAAGCTAATGCTGCTGTCCTGGCAAAATGTCCCTCATTGAACACTGCATGGTGCCCATCTTCATTAGCCCAATCAGGTGCAGAAAAGTAAGATGTTAACCTCCATTCAATTCATTTCTATTGTAGAAAGAGCTACGTTTAGAAGATCAACGTTATCGAACTTATCTACAACAATTAATGGAAGAAGAACAGAGAAAGGAGCGAAAATTAGATGCTCTATGTAACGAGGAAGTGGAGAAGTCATGGCAGAAACGACTGGAAGGATGGAGACAGGAAAGACTGGCACGTAAAAGGCTATTAGATGATGTGATGGCTGGACGTGCTGAACAAATCAGAGATAGATGTAAGTTTAATATTTTAATGTATGTTTTGTTCTTGATTTTGTGAGGTAATTTACCATGTTTACATCTTTTGAGCTCCATTTTTCAACCTATCTTGGAATAAGTTGTCAATTTGCTCAAAAATTAATTCACCAATAACAATAAGATAATCATTCTTTTTTTTTTTTTTTTTTTTATTTATAGTGGTTGAAAATGAGAAGAATCAACTTGATGCTCAGAGAGAACGAGCTGAACTCATGAAGGTGATCGAGAAAAATAAACAACTAGATCGCGAAGAAGCACAACGATTATGGCAGAAACATCTTCAATATCAGAATGACTTGGAAGGCCAGATTGATTATAATGAACGCCAGCGAATACAGGAACGTCAAATGGAGGAGATAGAGTATAAACTTGGTATGCAGGCTGAAAGAGAGTTCCAACAGAAGATACAAGAAGCTTTAAGTAATCCTGTTATTGAGAAGTTACATCCAATACGTCGGCGAGCACAATCAGCTACGCTTCAGATTCAAGGAAAGGGATTTTAAAATCAAATTTGGGACTTTTAAGCATTCCATTAATTATTTGGAATTTTTAAACATTTCATTAATTATTTGGAATTTTTAAGCATTTCATGAATTATTTGGAATTTTTTGAGTGATATTCAAGGCGCATTGTTTCTTTTTATGGCAAAATGTTGTTTGTTTGAGCTTTTTGCATCATAGAGATTCCAAATATTTTGAATAATTTAATTCTATGAAATGCAGTTGTCAGAAAATAAAGAGTGGCGTTCTTTTAAACTTTGCGTTCATCTCAGCTTTATTTTGCTATCAATTACTGTGAAATCATTGATATTCATGAGGGCTCAAATATTCGGAATTTATGTCCCCATAAGATTTAAAGCACTGTAATATTGTAAATTGTATAAAATGATATCAAAGGGTATTAACAAGTAATGGTTTCGATAAAAATGGGCAGTAAACACAATAAATCCCACTTACAGTAGAAACAGAAAGCTGTAAGAATTAAAACATAATCAAATGATTATGTGAAGTCCTTGAAAAAAATTCTTAAAAAAATGGGATTTTCTGAATTCCTGATATCCTTGAATATACTTATCAGGACAAACCCATTAAATATGGCACCCATGAAAATAAATGATTTTACAGTTTTGTTAGGAAATAACAGGGAGTTCATAAGTCATTCTCTAAAGATATGGTTATAATTCAAGGTTTGGAAACTATGTACTTGGGACATATTGCCCTTAGGACTTATACACAACTCATACAGTTATTGTACATAAACTACTTATCTGTGATATTCTAACACGTTTTTATAGATACAATATTTTACTATGGTTTTATCAGTATTTTGGGATCTTAGAATCTCTTTTTAGCAATCAAAAATGTTAGCATTTTGTGGAAAAATCTGCCTTGTAACAGATTGTCATTAGTTACTATATAAACAACAATCAAACAATGTCTAATATAAACGCATTGAATTCAAAATTGGAATTTTAGTATCAAATTTTTATCCCTCTAGAAATTTTCAGGATATTAACATCATACACCCTGAGCTCCAAGATATGAAAGCTCAAGTGAATATTAACATTATGTGACTTCACTTTAGGACATCTGGGTCAGATTTACATATTATTGGAAAAAATCTGGAGATAGTCATAAGATGATGTCTTTCTATTACTTTCTTACATGGTTTCTATTGGATTGTTTTTATTCTTGTATATAATATGTTGATTTATTTATTTATATGTAAATAAGCTACTGAATATTCATGAGTGTTTATATTATGAATATGTAAATGAGAATATAATCAGTAAAATAATTGTATGGATTTCTAATGCTGATAGGACTACATTATTCTTCTGGACATCTCACCCGATCAGAATTAAAGATGAGAATTTAACCCTCCTCTGTAAATTGGCTGGTTCTGAGACAATTTGAGCTGGGGGGTTAAAAATCACATTTCACACTTACATAATATGTATGATACTGATTGTATCCACTGATTGTATCCCCTGATTGTATCCCCTGATTGTATCCACTAAATTATGATTTTGATGGGAGGGTTTTGCTTATTTTCTAGAATAAGATTTCAGCATTATTTAACATTTTTCTTTCTTAATCACTTATGGCAGTTTGTCTTCTAAATAAATAACAATGTGATTGCTGGTTGTCGGCTTTCAACATGTGATCATGAAAATATCCACTACAAGCTTCAGCATTATTTTACAAATTTTGGCTTTCATCACTTTTTGAAATCTGTCTTCTGAATGATGGTTTTGCAAAGAAGGGGAATTTTATACTATAACCTGGTGTTAAAATCACTGGTTAAGATTATGATGAGTTGTGTAAGAAAAGTCAGAAATAGAACTGATTTTAGAATTATTTCACGAAGGTTCACAAGTACCATCTTGATTCTGAATGACAGTAAAATAATAAAATGATCCATCATCTGCCTGGCAGCATTATTTAGATTTTAATTCCATTCTTCCACTATTAATTATAATTACAATCTTTGTTTTGATTAAAAGGTGAAATCCTTTGTTGATAAAATATATATATATATATAAAATTATACTATTGAAAAATTGTTTTGTGTTTTATTTGATGCATTGCATTGATTTATTTAGTATCAGTAGGGGTGCCAACCCCCCGAGACTGGGGGTACATATTGGGAGTGGAGAGCAGACTTACTTAATGCGAGGACAACTGTCAAGGTTGAGTTTCAAAATTCGGCAAATACGAGGAAGTGCAAAAGCATATGGAGGGTTGTCTTAAGAAAATTTTTAGAATTGATATTGTGTGTTTTGCCACATTTTGGAGCTAATTAGTATAAAATCATTTTTTTTTAGGAAATTGAGTGGGGGCGTCCACAATGTTCAGCTGGGTCAGATGTACTAAAGACTGCGTGTTTCAGTTCCTTTAACAGTTGTAAATGGTAATGCTGCAGTCCAGGCAAAATTTCCCTCCTTGTACACTGCATGGTGTTGCCTATCTGCATTATCCCAATCAAGTGTAGAAAAGTAGGAGTAAAAATTACGAGCCAACAGTTAATCAATATTTATTACACAAGTCTCAACTATTTTGTATTCTCCAAACAGCTGTCATACATCGAACTTGTCAGCCATGTCTGATAAAATGATAATAAAACTAGTACAATAATTGACTGTCTTGTTAACCTGAATTTAATGTTTAAAAAAAAACCTCAATGGAGAAAAGCAGAACAAAAACTTTTCTGTGACCAATATGGCTATTCAGCTTACTGTACCTTGTAGCCTATAACACTTCTTCTCTGATGCACGAGACTGTTCAACATCGCCCCAGGGTCAAGTGAGAAAGGGCATGCTCTTCCTTCTCTAAGCCCATGGTTAAGCATCTCTTAGGAGTCCATGTCTAATGATCACCTTTTTGTAAATATGTGATAAATGAAATGAATGAAGTTTTATGTTGTGATGACACCCTGCATTATTTTGTGAGGGTAAACAAGAATCCCCCACATAATATTCCCTTTGTCTCACTTGACAAAATTTGTGACCCCACACATCGTATCAGATATTAAGTAACACTGCCCAGTAATAAGCTGACAGTGAAGTATTAAAGGGGACTCAAATCTGGATATTAAATTGATTATATCTTCTGAACGGAGAAAGCTATTGAGATGGAATTGGTATCAAAATGTAGCTGATGGTGCCAGGAATCCAAATATATACTAATAGCTCTACATACACCAAATGCTACTTAATACCTGGTTTGATGTGCAGGGTCATAATATTATATCATGGACACAAGGATATTCTGGATTATATCACAGGTACTTGAAGTTTCCCAAATGTAATATATAGCTGCTTGGTATAACTAATAAAAAAAAAAACTATATGTGATTATAGATCTCCTGGAATCTGGAACTGTGAAAACTTGTGTGTGAGGCCACATTGAATGTTTAACAAGAAAAAAATTGCTCAATAATTAACCCTGTGTCAGTGCCTTCTGTTGGATAGTAACTTGTTACCTTTAAACCACCCTAATCTCAATATACTAAAGGATAAAAAAAAAGAATTTGAAAAATTGTTTAATCAAGAAAGTACAAAAAAATCCATAATTCGCTGATTTGTTACAACCTCTTGTTGTTTCTATTGACCACTTGTGTCACCTTATCGATATTATAATGAGTATATCGTCGGCGCTCATCAAAGACTTGATTGCTATTGTTACCTGTATCTAATATGATCATTGCGTATATCTGTAGGCAGTATTAACCAGACAGAAAGCATACTGACGTTTCATTGACATGAGCTGGATACTCGCGACTTTTCACAGGTATTCTCACACCTGCGGGGGACGTCATTGTAGTCAGTATAGGCGCTTAATCTAATAATTTCAAAATTTTAGGAGTAAATGTACAAATTTCCCATTTTGATAATATTAAAAAAAGTATCCAAAGGTTTAATTGCAATGTCGAAACGTTTTGATGTTTCTAAAGAAATGTTTACAGAGCGGATGAAAATAAAAAACTAATTTCTCCCAAAGCGGCTACGTTGATTTCCTGTTAGAATGAGATTTCTAACATGGCGACTGCCGTCTGCACAGTGTTTATTCTTGACAATATGGATTTTATTTAGTACAGGTACGTAACCTAATATTTTTGACTTTCTCTGATCTGACGAGGATATCAAAACGATAACGAAATTGTGATTAAAATTTGAGTGGATTATAAGCTGGAGTGTTTTGTTAATCCTAGTTTACCTGTCGTCAGTGGTTTGTTTTGAAAGAATCAATAAAAAGGAGAATTGTGAAATCTAGAGGCTAGGCTTATATCTGTAGACTAGTAGGTTATCTATTGACTATGACTCAAGTGACGAAGTGACATAATATGCAGCACTTAATGTGTTTGGAATTGGATAATCCCAGATTACTACTGATTTTGAGGTACCTTTTTGGCCTAATTTTATTTAAGGGAATAATGAATGAATCTTAATGAATGACATTTTTAAAGGAATAATGGATCTAGGCCAAGTTAGGATGTTGTGAAATTTGAGAAGGCCTAATCTTTTGAATTACTTTTTGTGATTATCGCTGTTTTTTTTTTATTACTTAGAATTGAATACGGGTAACATGTTATTAAGATTATAGTCTATGTTATTGTTAGGCCCTATTTATTAAGATTAGGGTAGCCTAGGCTTACTAGACTAGAAACAAATTTGACATGAGATCGATTGTCGATTGGATCTTCCTTTCATAGTGGCCACATAAAGGGCTATTGTCTGAGCAAATCAAAACGTTTTTTAAATTGTTTTGAAATTTTTAAAGAGAAATGTAATATCGGTCTCAAAATAGAGCTGATCGTCTTAGAATGTCTTTGCGTAAAGAAATATAACCCTTTACATAAGTTTACATTGAAAAAAAACATATTTCTCCCCTAGAAATTTCAACCCGAAAACGTCACATATTTTGGCTGAAAATTGTCCTCTGTAAAAACAAATTTTTAAGACATAATGTGTGCTTATGTTTATATTTTTATCAACACAAAGACATTCTAAAACAGTACTATTTTGAGGCTGTTATTCCAATTCTCATAAAAATAATGGGAAATATTAAAAAAATTGTATTTTGCTCAGACTATAATAAGATTTATTTAATAACGTTTATATGGAAGGCCTAATTTGATTTATCAATTTGACAGAGAGTGCACATAGATAGTTAATAATGTTTATTTGCCTTAATTTATTTAGTACTTTTGTTTCGTCACTTCATCCACATAGTTATGGTTTGATTATGGTTTGTCTATATGAGATAGTCCACATAATGAATAATATTTATTTGGTATTTTGGTTTATCACTTCATAGAATCAAAACATAGTGAATAATGTTGAATTATGGTTTGTAAATGTGAGAGAAAGTTCAGAAAGATAAAACCATTAATTTGTATTTTTTCTCACACTAGCTTAAGCTTTGTATTTGTTATCCGTACACAATGACATAGAAATTTGCATAATTACTATCCTAAAAAAACATGTCTATCTATCAAACAAGAACATGTTTTTGCAATCACTGTTGTTTTTGTCCTTGACTGATCATAGACTAAGCTTTAAAGGGATTGGTTCGCCATTCTTTTGACCAATTGTACTTAAGTCTCAGAAACTGGAACTTTTTAGCTAAGCTAATCAATAATTGTGTTCGCAGCCCACTTTCGAAATATTAGTCTTCAATTCCATATATGTCCAGAATTATCTGCGTTTGGATGTTAAAAACGACTCATCAATTCTTTAGACTCTACCATATCTATTGTATAGAAAAAACATATAAACAGAAAGGGTACCGTAAAGTAAAATTCCCAGTTTAAGATATTTTTGAAGGAATTATAGGTTTTGTGTGTACATTTTTAGTACTCCTGAAGACTATTTACATTATTCAAGACCCAAATTAACCTCTGAAATGGGGAACTTGTCCCTTTAAGAGTCAGAATTGTTTTGAAGTGTTTATCGTCTTACTGAATTCGCTGTCTTTAATTCTGTATTATGTGGATTGTAGGGGTAATTCCAATGATTACAAATTTGATAGGTTTATGTCAGCTTTCTCTGTTTTTTTTTTATCAGCTTATAGACTTTTAGTTATGTTTATGTCATTACCTTGTAACAAAAATACCAAATAAATATTCGCTATGTTAAAATATTGAGAATGAATGTGTGGTAAACTGAATATTCATACTTTAAAAAGGATTTACAAGTTTACAAGCCCTATTATTGGTCTTGTTATGATTATGAAATGATCTTGGAAAGAATGTAATTGGAAAAATTACCGGTATGTCCATTTCTTGAAGAAAATGCAAGAGCATGCAGTGGTTCGCCCCACCCATTTTACTTTCTACCCCTAGTGATAAGACCCATCAGCCACCCAGCTTACCATTTTCGACTGGTTGAGGGGTTGTATCAGCTGGCTACAGTTAAGCACACTGGTGGCTTGTGGCAGTAATAGCTGGCGGCTTAGATCTACTAGTAATATCATTGTTTCACAATTTCAACCTTTAATCCCAGTGGTTTCTTCATATGTAGAAATGAAACAATATAAATGAAATATAAGCTTAAGCAATTAGGCCTACAATATGAATATTCATACCTATGTGGAATCTCTAAAAGAATTTTGTAGTTGACAAACCCAGTTTGTTATTGTTATTGGCATAGTGATAGTTTTGATGGGTTTATGTCAGATTTTTTTCTCTATTGTCAGGTCTTAAATTTATCCTCCTTATCTTTATGACTTTATCTTGGAAAAAATACACATCCTGATAAATATTCATTGCTATGTGGATCCTCTGAAGGTATGTAGGAGTTGACAAACAGTTTTGATGTGTTTAGGCCAACTTGATAAAAACTTTTTGTTTGTTATTTTTGATAATCTTGTGCAGGAAAAAGGACAAATGGCTATAATGAATAATCAAACCCATGTGGATCTGTCGAAGTGGTGTTGACAAGATTCAGTTGTTCAATTATGGAGACGAAGAATCAGACTAATTTTAAAAATGAAGTAGATATCTATTTTTGTAAAATTATTTTTATGCTCTGGTTAAGTGTTCAATTTTGCCAGAACGGTTACATAAATCAATTTTTTTTCGATATTAATTTTTCAAGGGATATTTTATGTGCACAGCCTGTAACACCCAAGGTTAATAATGCCATCATTATAGTGCAGAGTCAGAGACAGAGCTTACAGCTGATATATAGTTGTCTTTATAAGTCTAAATATTGAACTTAAAATTACAAAAAAAAATCATTTTAATACTTTAACAGTAAGATTTGTTAATACTTTAACAGTAAGATTTGTTAATACTGTAACAGTAAGATTTGTTAATACTTTAACAGTAAGATTTGTTAATACTGTAACAGTAAGATTTGTTAATACTGTAACAGTAAGATTTGTTAATACTGTAACAGTAAGATTTGTTAATACTGTAACAGTAAGATTTGTTAATACTTTAGCAGTAAGATTTGTTAATACTTTAACAGTAAGATTTGTTAATACTTTAACAGTAAGATTTGTTAATACTTTAACAGTAAGATTTGTTAATACTTTAACAGTAAGATTTGTTAATACTTTAACAGTAAGATTTGTCAATGCAAGAAGGCATATTGGTTTAATGATGATAGAGGGATGATTACAGATAAAAGAATAAGCAAACTATATTAAATTCCTGCCTTATTTTATAAAATATAGGTAGAATACAGACGTCAAGAAGTGACAGGTGTTGTCTTAGCATACATAATACATACAGTTGTTTTGGTTAGAAAGCATGTTGTGTTTTATAAGTTTGGAGAAAATAAGACTAATTGGATGTATGTCAGACGGATATTTAGACTTCATTACTTTGATTTATGAATTGTAGGAGAACTAAAACCTGGATTTTAATTCTGAAAAGTAATATAGCTGAGATGGACAAGTGTAAAGTAACAAATATTTAGAAAATAATCACTATGATAGATAAATCTTAAAGTGTCAGTGTTTGAAGATTTATTTTGCATATGTATTTTGAAGTATTTGTTTCTGAAAGTTAAAATATTTTACAATTTATTTTTACCAACTAAATGACACTTGAAAAAAGTTAAAATCGGACAATTTTCTAAAATTTATCGAACAAAGATTGATCCTAATTGACATTATTGGAAAGATTTTACAATGTGTACAGAAATTAATATAATAAGCTTATTCTGTGTACTAAGGTAGAGATATGATTTTTTAACAATTCTTGTTATTTTATTTTAAAGCTGGTGCATACGTACTCCTTTTAATCAGATCGAAGACTAACTTATATAATACTATTTGGATTTTAGCTTAAAGGAATCTGAAGCACAGTGGATTAGAGTTTTGAAAATTAAATGACGTGATTTGCTTGGTAACTTCAAACAAATAATGGCAGTGGTTTCTAATCTCAATAAGTGTGTGAAGTTCTTGTGACTTGAATAATCATCTTTCCTCATTATTCATGTCAACCCAGCTGTCTGGGAAAAAACAATACCAAGGTTTAACTAAGGACCATTTGATGGAAAGGATCCTGAAGGTGCTTTCTTGGTGGAAAACAACCAACTGGAGATTTTTGTCTCCGTGTGTGCCTGTGCCAGTCATTCAAACTTAAGACAAGACTCTAATCTCCGACCAAGACCTCTCGGGGTGTCTACACCTTAAGTGAATTGCAAGTTGTTATCCTTGTAAAATCTCTCTTTCAATTGTAGCTAGTGTGTCAGAATGTAGGTAGAAGAAAAGTCGTCAGAGAACAGCAGATGTTGACAGATTACAATACATAATATCTGGATCAATTCTCTCAATCAATTTTATATTCTAGGTAAACAATGGCACAGTTTTCATATATTTTATTGAATAAGAACAGTCAGTCTGAGCTAGACATGCTAATATCATGTGATAATTCTTATTTCCAATATATTTATTGGTATTAGTGCAGCTATGCAAACTCAGATGGTTATAATATTCATCATAAAGTGTTTAATTTAAAACTAAACCACACAATTTGTTATATTATTGAGTTAGAAAATATCACTATAATATCAATACTGGTATTTTATCTACAGTAAGCCAGATGGTTTATGAAGATTGTCAAGTTGAAACTGATTCAAAGATAGGTGCTCTTATCCTCATACAGAATAGGACAATATATTTTGATTTTGGTAACCTTTTAGATTACCAACTCTTACATGCATCAGTCGAACTCATAGTTAGAGCTGATATCTCACTTTCTTCAACTCTGTTTCCTCTTGATAGTGTTGACCTGCCTGGAAAATGGCACAAGTTGAAAGTTTGATATCATAAAAGACTAAGCTGATAGCAATATTCTGACAAAATTTCCATATAAGCTCAGTGTATGGAGGTGTCCATCTTCACTGGCCCAATGTTAAAAAGAAAAGTAGAACATAAATTTCAATATCAAACTATAAGGTGTTAGAAAGATAACATTTTTGATGATGCTCATCTTCATTATTAAATCCCAATCTTGAGCAGAAAAGTAGGATGTAAAACTCTTAAATCATTTCATTTGACACAGCCTATGTGATATGAAAGAACTAAATTAGGTATATTTATTGACATGATTTGTTAAGTTGATTAGTCATTATAGGCCGTGTCAAAGGTCAAGATATAAGGAAAATCAGGATTAAATAGTGATAGTGTAGTTTGTAATAAAGTGGGTCAGGCGTAGAAAATTATCGCTTTAATGGTTTTGAATAGGTTTATCTGTAGACAGGTAGATTGTAATTTTTATGATCTTATTTTGAAAAAGAGTATATTATAATAAGGTATAATGATATAACGATATCCATATACTGGTAAGCATATATAAAGTTTTTTGCATAGCTGCAAGTTTACATAGGATGCCCAAATCTTTATATTTGAACACTCTTTTAAGAGTGTAAACATATGTCATTTGAGTATGTTTTTCAGTTCAACATCTTTTCAGATATTCTCAAAATAATTCTCGAAACACATAGCATATAACACAGAACAAAAAACTGTTATAAATGCTATATGATAAAGATGAAGTTAGATCTTGATTACAGTGCAGGGCTAACCACCATAAAGATGGGAATAGACAATGTACGATGTACGATGTCCGGTGCGGTGTACAATGCAAGATTATCGATATAAACGAAAATAGAACAAGTGAACACATAACATACAGGTCCGAACATGATGGGAACATGAGTCTTTCCTTCTATTTTCTACTGTATCAATAATTCTGCACCATACACTGCACCAGACATCGTACATCGTCTATTCCAACTTTAAGTCTATTTTATAGTAAATTTCCTGATATACTCAGGAATGGCTTTGAGAGACAGAGCTGTGTCAATTTTCAACTTAAGATAGTTCGAGACATTGAAACCTAGGATCTGTCGTGACAGTTTAAAATTCCTATTCGTAGGATGCTGTGAGAGATATGAGTTTATGTGTCACAAATTAAATATAATTTAACATGACATCCTGTATGAGCCTACCCATGTTTTTAATTTATTGGTCTAGTTAGATATCCTGTTTGTTTTCCATGATTTTATCAGAATTCATTTTCCATTTAAACAACATTTTCGAAAGGGTTTCAATTATAGTTGAAGATCAAGTCAGACACGACAGGTAAAATTCAGATAAATCAACAGTCTAGAGCTCTAGTCAGACATGACTGGTAAAACAGCTGAATTAACAGTCTAGAGCTCTAGTCAGACATGACTGGTAAATACAACTAAATTAATCTAGAGTTCTAGTCAAACATGACTGGTAAAATACAGCTAAATTTAGAGTCTATAGCTCTAGTCAGACATGACTGGTAAATGCAGCTAAATCAATCTGGAGCTCTAGTCAGACAATCAATTCATTCATCTAAAGAGATATGACTGGTAAATACAATCAAACCAACATTCTAGAGCCCAAGTCAGACATGACAGGTAAATACAGTCAATCAGCATATCAAGAAACATGACTCGTATAAAGAGCTAAATCAGCAACCCTGGTTAATTATCTGAATTCATAAAACGACAAGTTGTTATCAGCTAGCTATTCGTGTTGTTAAGATGGGTAACTTAGTTATAAATACTCAGATTTCGCAATGTTTTTAATTTATCACAAAACAAATATATATTTGATGATTCAGCGTTGTAACACCTAAATCTGCTGTTTCTTAAGATATCATGTGATATTGAAGGTGGTTTCTGTTTAATTTGAGTGGTCCGTTTATTGCTTTGCAATCCGAATCCAAGTTTATTATTTATTCTTCTTTTGTTTAGATTTTTAATTCATCATGTGATCTTAAAATATTTCAATTGTATATATGTACCTATGTTGTGTTTGGGTAAGTTGAGAGGACACGTGCAAAGAAATATAATACTTCCTCCATGATCTGATGAAATTTTTATGTAAAAAATGTTCAAGGTCATTATGACATTCTATCAATCAAATGCTCTATTCACTGAAAGATATAGCAACTATATGAGAGGACATTCATCTTAGATATAGTAATACTTGTTAGCAGATATTATGACAACCTTTAACGAGCCTGAATTAGACTGAACTCTTAATGCTTAATGAACTTATTGACTAGAGTGTTATAGATCCACATCAGGACAGCTAGTTATCAGAGATCCCAGACTTCCTCTTTGTAGAGGAATTCCTCTATTTTTCTGGACGTTTTTTTTTTTATTTTCAAATAAAACCTTTTAAAATTTTGTTTTAGGAATAAAAAAAATTTCTGTATGGGAAATGACTTCCAAAGCATGTTAAAATGGTAAAATTTCCCCCTATACCTTACATGAGAGTCTGTGGTCCTCTTTACATTCACCTGATATTTTCCATTTCCTCTATTTTTTTCATTCCTCACTGGTATCCCTGAGTTATAGAAATGAGATTTGATTTTCCAATATAGGACTGAATGTTAGCTAATTGACTAGAGCTTATCTCATGCTGTTGATACATGTTTCAGATACACAATCTTCATCAAGTCAGCTAGTTATAGAAATGTGGTCTTACATTTTAATAGAGCCAATATAGGACTAAATGTTAGCTTTTTGACTAGAGCTCTTATCATGACTGACGTGTTTTGGAAACACGTTTTAGGAAAAATTTATCAGGTCATGTTCTAGCTATATTAATATGTATGAAATGAGTTGATTAAAACTGCTAGAGATATAAATAATGTGACACCAGACAATATTACCATAGCTTAATTAAGGTCCTAATTAATTGATGTCTTAATTAAGGGATATATTACAACTAGAGTAGGATATAATGTCTTCCTGAAACACAAATAGATGGTGGTTACTACAATATAGTTTTGTTTAATTGTTGACTATTATATGTAATTTTGAATCTGGAAAGCGTTACGGGTAGCTTATGTTGCTACATTGAAATAAGCACTATTAAATGATTTAGTAGAAAGACAAATCATGTCTCATATTTCCATTCTGGAAAGTGTTACAGGTACCTGAAATTGACCTACTGAAATAAAGATCTTTAGTAGTAAGTTTTATGATGAACTGTGAAAACCATGTACCATATTTACAATCTGGAAAGTATTACAAGTAACTGAATTGTTCCATTGAAACTAAGCACTGTCAGATGGTTCATGCTCAGGGAGTTGTGTTTGATTGTTGACAAACCATGTGCCATATTCACAATCTGGAAAGTATCATAGATAACTGAATTGGTCTATTGAAATTAAGCAATGTCAAATGGTTTGGTAGTAAGTTGTATGACATATCGTTGACAAACCATGTGTCATATTCACAATCTGGAAATTGTTACAGGTGGCTGAAATTGCCATCAGCAATAAAGTATTTGACAAACTGTATGTGTAAACAGATAGCTTCTTATTTCATGAGAAGAGATATTATTGTTTATTGATTGGTTAAGGACAGTAAATATTTCTTAAAAATGTATTTAATTAGTGCACACAACAGACTGAAACATTGTTTCGCAGACAAAATTCTTGTCGTGTGCGCTGGGCCTAAGGGTCCTTAATACAGACAATAGAATAAAGAGGTCTAATTATCATCTGTACTAATTGCTATGTATTAATTAAGGGTATATTATATATTATAGATAGAGATTAGATTGGTCCAGGTGGAGTAAGTGATAATTCCTATGACAGATGGATATACTGCTACAACCATTATTATTGTGTCTTACCTGGTAAGTCTGATAGTTTTCTTAACAAGAATTTAGTCACAATTCCCATTTTTGTGAAGTTTGACGAAACACTTTAAGTCTAAATTGAATCACTTAAAGGAACAGATGCACCATTTTTGGTGATTTGAGTCTTGAATATATGTAAATAGTCTTTAGAAATACTAGAAATGTACAAAAATCACATAATTCCTTTAAAAATACTTAATTCTATTGTGTCTTACCTGGTAAATACGACATTTATTTTCCCAACTTTCGATATTTGTAAGAAGGAAAGGAGGGAGGGGTGGGGAAGGGTTATTGCTAAATTAATGGAGAGGGTGTTTAGGGTCGGCAGACTGTCTCAGAGATTATTAGGAATGATATAAGATACATATTTAAAATATAATCTCAATATAGCCTTCACAGACAAATGTTGGAGTGTAACGTTAAATGTTACAAGGGGCACCTGTCATTGAATCGATCCAATATTTTAACCACACCCCTCGTTGATAAGAATATTAATCAGTTAACTTCATATTGGATATCTTATCACATTCTTGTTTTTTTAAAGTATGGGTCGTTTTAGTTTTAATTCATTTGTCTTCTTTTTTCAGTATAAATGAATTATAATCATGAAGGCATGTTGGAAAAAGGAGAAACCTCCAGGTAAGATACATTCGTTCTTTTTCTGTAGACATTCATTCATTCATTCATATCTGTCCATCTTTCTAAACATTAATCGATTTATTATTTTGGTCAATTTTTCCAAACATTATTTTATATATCCTACAAGCAATTCACAAGGTCATTCATTCATTCATTCATTCATTCATTCATTCATTCATTTGTTCAATCATTCATTCATTCATTCATTTATTCATTTGTTCAATCATTCATTCATTCATTCATTCATTTTCAAGATCTATCCCCTGTTCATTTATTTTCTGGCCATCTGTCCCTTTCCCCAACATCCATTCATTCATTCATTCATTCTAAATCAGAAGACAATAATTCATACATTCCTTTATTTTCTGTCTTTCTAACATTATATTTGATACATTTTACATGCCAAATTCAGTCATTCATTCATAAATTCGTTCATTCACGATTCTAGTCTCATGATAAACCATGTGTAAAGAGTAATAATGGTATTATTCCAATGAGTTGTAGACTGTGATATCAATATCTAGTCTTTAGCATCTGCCATCTCTATCTAATTTAGAATTAGCTAGTGTCTGACTGTAAACTTGTGATGGCGGTATATTGACCATTTCCAAACCAATCCAGTGTAAAAAATTTCGTGATAGTTTTATTGTGGATAGAGTAAGAGCATGATGGTTGTATGATTTAACAAGTCTTTAACTTGTGATGGTGATATTAACCATTTCTATACCAATCTGTATTCAGTGGAATAATTTTGGTGAAAGAGTTGTCCTGGAGGGTATTTAATGTGGATAGAGTATGACTACATTGTAAGAATTAGCCAGTCTTTGACAGTAAACTTGTGATGGTGATATTAACCATTTCTATAGCAATCTGTATTCAGTGGTATAATTTTGGTGAGAGAGTTGTCCTGGAGGGTATTTAATGTGTAATAGAGTATGTTTTGGTTGTATTATTTAGCAATGTCTGATTGGAACCTTAAAATGTCTGTGTGAATTTGGGATCATCTGAACATCATTTGTGAATGTTTGATCAAGGATGGTTGTTGAGATCATGCAGACGTTACTGCACATAAATGCCCAGCCATGTGGACGTAGTAGAGACAGATATTTGGCTTCAGTAGTTGTAGACAATTAATTATGAAGATAACTTGTCAAATATTCAGTCTGATGGTATTCAGATTGTGATAAAAGATGATTAGAACTGGAATAATATTGTCTCTCCGCTGGTAAAGCAAATATGATGTTCGAACACATTCCTTTAATGGAATATATATCACTATTTTGTGAACCTTTTTCTGTAGAATGAATTCAAAAGTAGTACTAGTACTTGTTTTAAAATCTCTTACTTTGTTATGTTATTATGATGCTTGGAACCAGTTTCTGGAAATTCAATTATTAGTCTGTAACCTTTGTGTACTGAATTGTACTAGAATATTCTAGTGGTGCCAATGTTGGATAAAAGAATTGTTTATACTAGTCTTTAGAAGTGACTGTATTGAGACCATGTGATTCCAGTGTTATAGACATCAGTGATTAAAAGTTACAAGTTAATACAGAAGGCACTGGCACAGGGTTAAAGTTATGTTTACTAGTTGTAGAGGTTAGGGTGATTAAAAGTTAAGTTAATATTCAACAGAAGGCACTGGAACAGGGTTAAAGCTGTCATGTTCACTAATTTAGAGGTTAGTGTGGTTGAAAGTTACAAGTTACTATTTAATTGAAAGCACTGGAACAGGGTTAAAGCTGTCATGTTCACTAATTGTAGAGGTTAGGGTGGTTGAAAGTTACAAGTTACTATTCAACAGAAAGCACTGGCACAGGGTTAAAGTTATGTTTACTAATTGAAGAAGATCAGTGATTAAAAGTAAAACATTACAATTCAATAGAAGGCACTAGAATTCACTTATTGTAGCAATAAGGATGGTTGAAAGGTAACAAGTTATTATTCAACAGAAAGTACTGGTACAGGATACAGGATTAAAGTTCTGTTTATAACTACTGTGATGTGCACTTTAAGACAAAGAAGGAAATAGTAAATATGTTAATTATACTGAAGAGCCTAAGATAATGATATGAATATAATTGAAGATATCTCCTCTAGAATCTCATAGGACCCCTACTGTGGCATATTAGACTATCAGGAATATAATATATACTTAATACAAGATTGTCAGTATATCTGGGAATTTTACCAAGGTTTACTCTTCCTGATCAAACATTAACTATTTAAGTTCATTCTCGTAATTGAAACTGATTTATATTACACTGAAAACTTACTGCGAACCGTTTTAAAACAGATTTCAATCAATTCAACTAAGCCTGTTTAAGATCCAAGCTAATGAATCTGTGAATTTTCATCCATTCTGAATAACTTCCTGATTTTATTGCTTCGTTGCCAAACTGACATCAAATATCAAAATTTATGTGTACATTAGCCACATATTTGTGTGTATAATGCACAGTTTTTAGACATTTGGTATACAAATTATTATTAATATTCTGAGGTTTATAGCTTGTATATTTGTGAAAGGATTAATGTAATTGTTATAAATCAGAGTTGTGGATATTAAATATTACCATTTTGCACATAAATTTCTTATGATTTAGATAATTAAGGGAAGAAATTTGATGAATTTGGAGGCAAGAGGTGTGGAAAACATCTGTGCTGTGTGTGCAATTTTTTAGGGGATATTTCATATAAATTTCTGGAAAAAAGAATGCAAACTTAATTTTAGTGTGTTGCATGTGATTTTAAGGTAACTGTATATTGCAAGTATATTTCCTATATCTTAAAGGGAAGATCTGAAGGAATTTTGTCCTGTTCCATATTTGGAAGTGACAAGTGTTGGAATTTGAGTGAATGATACTGGTAAAATGATCCCTGTAATGGTTTGGTTAGGATCAGGATCAGTTAGGAATATGGAAATTATAAGGTGATCAAGCCTTAATCAAAGAGATGATCAAGATGTCTGATATTAAGACGAAAGAGGTTACTGATGATGATACCAGTACAGAAACACAGTTTGGTAAGAAAGTTTCTAGTGTATGACAGGTTTCAATCACATGAAAATGACTTGAAACATGTTGTTATTATTGTTTCACGCTATGTGATCAGCTGACCTGATTCAAATTCTGTTATAATATTTCTATATCACTCTACAATTGATGTATTGAGTACTATATTAACAGTGGTATTTCTATATCACTCTACAATTGATATATTGAGCACTATTTTAACAGTGGTATTTCTACATCACTCTACAATTGATGTATTGAGTACTATATTAACAGTGGTATTTCTATATCTCTCTACAATTGATATATTGAGCACTATTTTAACAGCGGTATTTCTGTATCACTCTAAAATTGATGTATTGAGCACTATTTTAACAGTGGTATTTCTATATCGCTCTACAATTGATGTATTGAGTACTATATTAACAGTGGTATTTCTATATCACTCTACAATTGATGTATTGAGTACTATATTAACAGTGGTTTTTCTATATTGCTCTACAATTGATCTATTGAGCACTATTTTAACAGTGGTATTTCTATATCGCTCTACAATTGATGTATTGAGTACTATTTTAACAGAGGTATTTCTATATTGATCTACAATTGATGTATTGAGCTCTATTTTAACAGTGGTATTTCTATATCGCTCTACAATTGATGTATTGAGTACTATATTAACAGTGGTATTTCTATATCACTCTACATTTCCTTATTTTATAATGCAATGTGTTCTAACTGACAAGCATTGATTGGTTAAAAATACTACCTTTGGGACAGGCCTTTGTTAGAAAACTTGTTAGATTACAATAGAGACTTAAAATATCATCATCATTATTAGCTATGTGGACTCTCTGAAACAAAGCACAGAAAACAATATCAGATCATGTTATTGAGAGTGTTATAAGTGTATATTGCTATTTAATAATGTATTAGTGTATCATATTCTGATGGTATTCACCCTGAAAACTCTGTTAATTCACTTTAAATGTTACTCATTGATTTATTCATGAATATTGCCTCATAACTATTGACAACCTGCATTTGTTTTATAAATCGGAAAATAGCTTTATGTGTTCCTGTTACAAGAACAAAGGTTCTTTAATTCCTACCTTAAATAGAAGCATTAAGTGTTCATGATAGAAGTACAAAGGCTGGGAAATCTATTTTGAATCTTTATCTTAAATAGTAAGTGTTTCTGATACACATACAAAGGCTCAAAAACTTTTGTGGAATATAAGGTGGCTAGAAAACTTTCTACTTTCAAATAGAAACTATTAGTGTTCCTTATACACATACAAAATCAGTGTGGGTAGAGGGGGGCATTTGTAGAAGTTGTTTGCACCCCACAGAGTAGCCAAAATTTGAATTCAGCCTCAGCAGTTGTCCCCCGATTGAGTCAGTCTGCCCCCTATTTGTACCCCCAGTCTCGGAAGCCTGATATTGTCACTGTACAAAATCTGGAAAGTTTTCTACTTTCAAATAGAAATAGATCTTCCTTACATACATAGGCTAGAGAGGTTAAGTTAAACATGCAATCTAAAGCCCAATAGAGATTGTGATAGTATGCCTGTGCACTTGGTCCGTCGATATCTCATTCCATTGCCAGTGTTTTCGGTAGTTATGGTATTAGTTTTGTTTATGTATAATCTGATTGACAATCCTTGTCAACATTCATTCCAACAGAAAGATTCTAACAACCAATCTAAATATCTATCTATTGTTTAGATCAATACCTTTCAATTATCTTAGAACACTTCTCTTATTATTCATTTATTACTCTCTCTCCCTAGCATTTGTTTACCTGATCATTCATTCATTCATCCATCCATCCCATGACTATATCTAATATGATGTATGTTTAAATCGATACCTTGTTGTCAAAAACATTCATTCATTCATTCATTCATCCATCCATTCTCCACAATCCACCATCCATCCACAATTCATTCATTCATTCATCCATCAACAATCCATTTCATCCATTCATTCATTTATTCATCCATCCATCCATCCATCCATCCATCCATCCATCCATCCATCCATCCATCCATCCATCCATCTGTTCATTCTATTCCTATATGTAAAATGATTTGTGTTAAGATCAATACTATTTAATTGTTGTAGTAACAGTTATGTTGTTTATCTCTAGTATCACGATATGTTCTCGTAATTCACCCTGTAACTTCCGACATTCCTTTACAAAACATCATTATACTGTCAATAATAGTCCTATATCACAGAATATAGTGTTAAAACAGATAAAAAGGAGGAATTCCTTAAAAAAATGTTATAGATAGGTCTTGTTGAGGGGTTCTGGTAACACAGTCAGCTAAACCACTGGAAATTTTACATGATATCATTGGCTTGGTTACTTTGATAAAATGGTGGTTGTGTGTTCTAATTCAGGAGTGTGAAAGTCTGATGATCTTGAATAGGTCATCTTTGCTCATTATTCCAGTCCACCCATCTATAAATGGGTACAGATAATCTGGTAAAGATCAATGTCAAGAGGTTTGGCAAAAGTCAAGCTTTCCTCATTATTCCAGTCCACCCATCTATAAATGGGTACAGATAATCTGGTAAAGATCAATGTCAAGAGGTTTGGCAAAAGTCAAGCTTTCCTCATTATTCCAGTCCACCCATCTATAAATGGGTACAGATAATCTGGTAAAGATCAATGTCAAGAGATTTGGCAAAAGTCAAGCTTTCCTCATTATTCCAGTCCACCCATCTATAAATGGGTACAGATAATCTGGTAAAGATCAATGTCAAGAGGTTTGGCAAAAGTCAAGCTGGAAGAAATGATCCTCATGAAACTTAATTCAACCTGCTTATTGTATTAGATAAATTGAATTGAATTAGATGCTTCCATGCTTGTTTCTAAAGATCAGATCTTAACAGCTTACAAAAAACATGTGTCTAATCGATCAAATAGGACAGTGAAACAAGAACCTGTGTGTTATTAAGATCTTTTAACAGTTTGATATATTGCACACCACATCATCATTGCTCTTCTTCATCAGCTGTATCAAGTGCAGAAAAGTAGGATGTAAAACTCCATTTCATTCCATTTAATATATATATTTCATAATTCCAGAATTAGAAAGAAGAATAAAATGTAATGATCATGAATACAATACAAGTTTTGAATATGCTGTAAGTTGAATTTTTATTTTAAGTCACTGATTTTTTTTAGATTTTTTAGATTTTTTAGATTTTTTTTACCTTTTATTTCAATGTTTTCTGTTGGACAGAAGTTAACTTTTATATTCCTTGGTCCAGCAAGGATATTGCAGTATGATCAAACGGCTACACGAGGGCCTATTTGTTTATCAAATCAAATGTATTGAGGGGAAAAACAATGATTAATTTATATAGCAAAATTTGATTGTTTGGTTCATACATCCTGGCATTTTTTGCCTTTTCATATTGAAGAAGAAAGCTTCAAGCATTTGTTTTCTCTTTGAATGACTTTGAATGTATATGTATTATAATGTTTAAACAACCTTGTCCTTAGAAACAGAATGTAAGTCAAATTTGTGACCCCGCACATCATATCAGGTATTAAGATGCACTGCCCAGTAATAAGCTGGAAGTGAAGTATTAAAGGAGACTCAAATCTGGATATTGAATTGACTATCTTCTGAACAGAGAAAGCTATTGAGATGGAATTGGTATCAAAATGTAGCTGATGATGCCAGGAATCCAAATATACTAATAGTTCTACATACACCAAATACTACTTAATACCTGGTTTGATGTGCGGGGTCACATATATAATCAGAAATACTAATTTGAGAGTCAGTTACTATGGTAGGGCATGCTCTCCCTTCTGGGACACTAAAAACTGGATGGGAACTCAGTATCACAAGATAACTAAGAATGTTTAGCATTCCTTTTGGAGTGTCCTCAGTTTAACACAGCATCCCTTTCAGAGAGTCCACATAGATAAAATGTTGTTAATTTTGTATTTTGGTTTGTCAACTAATCATACTTTTCCATATAGCTAAAAAAATAATAAATTTGGCATTTTGGGGTGTCATCCCTTTCAGAGAATCCACATCGTTAAATATGCATATTCTGGCTGTTTGTTAACTTAACATCCGTTTAGGAAAGTCCACTTAGCTAACAATGTTGAGTTGGTATATTCTATGAGCTAATAAGCACGTGGAACATTGAATATATAATTAAGGAAGAGTATATCTATGTATATATTTCTACTGTTATCTTACTGATTAGTAAAACTCCACCTGGTGAACATTATGTGCCCAACCTTCTTAAAGAAGTGTGTTATATTCCATACTATTGTCTTGTGTTTTGTTATATGTGCTCCTCGCTTCTATATGTCGTTCAAATCCTATGATTAGTAATAAGTACTGAATAGTATCCCAGTAGACCTTTAAATATTTCATAATAAAAGATTTAAACCATTGTTCTTCCGATTGTTTCAAATAAACCATCGATTTTCTACTGGGTTTCATTGAAATTCAAAAGAAAAAACTCAGATAAAATCAATGATGTTTTTAACTTGAGTATTTTGTTGAACCGAGATATAAAAATATTAGACAGTTGACATTGACAACGGCGTCTCTGGTTTAATGTATTCTATTACTTACTTGATATAGTCGTAGAAATTACTATAAATACTTACAGGGATTGTAAACAGGTTTTTCTAAAAAAAATAATGTGTATTGAGTGGTTCCTGCAATTCCTCAAAAACTAAATGTTTCAGCCTTCAGTTATCAGTGTCCCCGATACACATAACAAATTGAGAAAAACCTCCTTACAATCTCTTTAATTTATTATGTGAATCTGATAAACTGTCAGCCAAGCAGGGTTGACTTTGCTACAAAGAAGATAAATAAATAGATACGTAGAGATGAATGATTTCAGAGAAATTTGATTCCATGTGGCTCTGATTGAGTTGTGAAAGTATGTCTAGATAATTATTTATTTATCAATATATTTCAAATGAATATGAAAATAAGATGAACTGTTATTGATGCAGGTTTCCTATTTCTCCAAATTGAGAAAAACCTCCTTACAATCTCTTTAATTTATTATGTGAATCTGATAAACTGTCAGCCAAGCAGGGTTGACTTTGCTACAAAGAAGATAAATAAATAGATACGTAGAGATGAATGATTTCAGAGAAATTTGATTCCATGTGGCTCTGATTGAGTTGTGAAAGTATGTCTAGATAATTATTTATTTATCAATATATTTCAAATGAATATGAAAATAAGATGAACTGTTATTGATGCAGGTTTCCTATTTCTCCAAATTAGTTGAATAAATAAATAAATATCACAATAAATCCAGTAATATTTTGGAGATAGACCAGTTGAAACTTATCTGTTTTTAGTGGCTGGGTTTAAATAAATTCCATTACTTAGTTGGTCTAAAGGTTACAGACATTACTAAAAATATAGTGTTTATTTATCTAAAATGGATATGTAATTTAGATAAACTGTCATTGATATAGGGTTGACTATTTCTCCAAATAGATAAATGAATGAAAAGATAAATAATAGATGAATTAATGAAAAGATAAATAGATAGATGAATTAATGAAAAGATAAATAGATAGATGAATTAATGAAAAGATAGATAGATAGATGAACTAATGAAAAGATGAATAGATAGATGAATTAATGAAAAGATAGATAGATAGATGAATTAATGAAAAGATAAATAGATAGATGAATTAAGGAAAAGATAGATAGATAGATGAATTAATGAAAAGATAGATAGATAGATGAATTAATGAAAAGATAAATCATAGATAGATGACTTAATGAAAAGATAAATAGATAGATGAATTAATGAAAAGATAAATAGATAGATGAATTAATGAAAAGATAGATAGATAGATGAATTAATGAAAAGATAAATCATAGATAGATGAATTAATGAAAAGATAAATAGATAGATGAATTAATGAAAAGATAGATAGATAGATGAATTAATGAAAAGATAAATCATAGATAGATGAATTAATGAAAAGATAAATAGATAGATGAATTAATGAAAAGATAGATAGATGAATTAATGAAAAGATAAATCATAGATAGATGAATTAATGAAAAGATAGATAGATAGATGAATGAATGAAAAGATAAATAGATAGATGAATGAATGAAAAGATAAATAGATAAATTAATGGAAAGATAAATAGATAGATGAATTAATGAATAGATAAATGGATAGATGAATTAATGAAAAGATAAATAGATAGATGTTTTCAGTTATTTTTCTTTAAGACCAAGATATAATCTCACAAGTTTTTCTGGAAGGTTTGTTAGGTGTTTCTGAGGCCTTATTAAGATCGTCGTCTGCCGGGAGATTAGGTGCCATGGGTTTGATTCCCTTTTAAGGTTAGAAAAAGGCTGATGCTCAGCCATTGCTTTTGAGAATTGGCCCATTCATTGTTTGCATTTTTTCCCCAGCTTTTATCTCTGATAACGAACCTTGACTCTGATTTTTTTTTTATATTTTCAGAACAACTATATCAGTACATCTAAATACAATGTTTTTACCTTCCTGCCAAAGAATTTATTTGAACAATTCCAGCGTTTGGCCAACGCCTATTTTCTTGGCCTACTTATTTTACAGGTAAGCTTTGATCTTACATTTGAAATTTTACAGTAAGAAAAATCAAAATTGATTTTAAGATTTCTTTATGGAGTGGGGTCCTGACTTGAATTGTTGGAATATTATTGTTTTAAGATTAACGGGAATAGAGGACCATATTTAGTGTGACAAAATTTCTTAAATTAGAAGTTTCATAAATGTCTGAATACGGTAAAGACATTTTGACCTTGAAGTGGTTTTTGATTATTAAGACACCTATAAGAAAGATGACAGACGCCTTGTGGGAGGGAGAGAGGGAGTGAGAGTTGGTGGGGAGGGGCATTTATTGAACAATGGACTAAATAATTTATGAGAATATATATAGGTGATCACTGTAAAGATTATTTAACTTTGGCTTGGGGGGTGGTGATTGTACCATATACTGTACTTTTGTCACTGCAAAACAAAAAGACATAATTATGGTATATTAGAAGGGGTGAGGGAGGGAAGAGACGGCCATTTATTGAGTATTTGACTGAATTATCTATGAGACTATATATCTGTATGTAGAAGATAGTAAGCATGGACTATATATTGTTAAAATATTGATTAGCTAGTGTATACAAGATGTTTAGTAGATCTGTATCTCTGTTACCAAGCATGTGTTATTAACGACCAAAACTCGTGACTAGCCTTCTTGTACATGTTATACAAAACACTTGGTCTCAATTGACTACCTGCAAATTATACTAGCCTAGATTTTCAAATAAATATGCTGGGAAAAATAGAAAGGAAAGAAAGAAACCGCCTATTTAAAAGGATAACATCTTTGGTGTCATGGGTCAAATCTCTTGACATTGATCTTTCCCAGATTATCAGCTGCCATTAACAGAATGGTTGACTAGAATATTGAGTAAAGATGACTTATTCGAGGTCACTAGACTTTCAGATGCTTACTGGGATTAGAATTCTCGACCATTATTTGCCAATGTAACGAAACAAATAATGTCAAATTCTTCAGAACTTACTGTGTATGACCTTTGACCTCTTTCTACAACCTGCATTATGTTACGATATATGCATGAGATATGATTAATACTGCATCTGAATAGATTAAAATGGCTGTAACATTAGATGTATGTAGAAAACATGGGGTAGGGTTTGCTTCTACTAACATATATTGTATGTACAATCTCATTCAAATACAGATCCAGATGTTTAGTCTCTTTGGGTTTCTATACTCATATTGAGTTGCCCAGAGAAAAAATATGAAACATAACATGTAGATCAGGATTTAGTGAGATTGTTTTATGGATGTCAACTTATGAATATGATTATTTCATGTATGATTTTCTTTACAAATTCATCCATTCCTCAATCCAGTGTTCAATTCATTCTTTTCATTCATCATTCCAATCCCACATTCATCCATCTACCCATCTATCTACTTATGTATCCAGCTATACCTCTTTTCATGTAGCCATCTATTCATTCATTCCATTGATCCATCACTCCATCCATCCATCTATTCATTCATTCCATTGATCCATCATTCCATCCATCCATCTATTCCATCTAAACACCCATCCATTCATCCATCAATCTATCCATCAATCCATCCATCTGTTCCATCCATCTATCCATTCATCCATTCATCCATTATTTCATCCATCCATCCATCCATCCATCCATCCATCCATCCATCCATCTGTTCATTCATCCATTCATTCAACCCCTCTTACCCATCCATCATCCAACCTCATGCATCCAATCATCTATCTGATGTAAAATTTTGTATTTTTTGATACCGTAGATGATACCGGCTGTATCGTCGTTGAACCCTGTAACTACTGTCATTCCATTGGTCTTTGTATTGACCATTTCTGGTGTTAAAGATGCCATTGATGATTTCGTAAGTCACAGCGATTCCACGGAAAACTTTTACAAGTTTATTAAATCCTAGACAGAAGTTTTTTCGAAGCTTCGCAAAAAATTTCTGTCAAGCCATATTGGCTATTTTTTTGCCAACCTCTTGAAATTTTTGAGTGTGTCAAAAAAAAAGAAGCTAAATATGGCGAACGATTTGATAATCTGTAAAAAGGATTCAAAGGTAGTTCATTCCTGCACCTTGCACTTTGCTTGCTAACACGCTTGTTGTGGCTTCCGTCTCTCTCTAGTTATAATACATATATAATCCTCCTTACTGCAGACTGGTCAAAAATGAGATAATTTTTTTTTGTTCATAATCTAGCACGCTTAAAATTTAATTTGTGGAGTTTTCTTATACATTAGAAATTTATTGAATCAGCTAGTTCACTTGGCAAAACTTTTTATCATTTTGGAGAGTGCTCATAGTTAACAATGTCATGCTAATATTCTTTTGTCAGTATTTCTTGAGCTAGATTTATTTGTCAGCATTAGAAAAAGCAATTGATGGTTAGAAAAATGTCAATATTCATTTAATTTTAGGTTAAGAAATTTTGACACAAGACGCGATAAAATTGAAAAAGTTTGATTGGCTGTCAGAGGAGTCTGTAAATTAGAAGAGAAAAGTAATATTCCCATGTTACGTTACCGCCTTGACGTGTAATTTGAAATCTTTGTGAAAAAAATATATGATTAATCTCAATATTTGAAAATAATCGACAATTTTATGGATTGCAGATTTACAAGTTTTTGGCATGAATTGTCTAAGGATAACTTGACTCATGTTGTGGGTGGTTATTTAACACAATTTAACACTTCACTCTTATAAATTCTTGTAAAAATCTTACTGCACTTAGGTAGAACTTGGTTCACAATATCTCACTGTATGAAAGTTACAGTAACAAAATACAGATTGTTTTATTTGTAAAATTCAGGTTCTAATATGATGTCTGATTCTTCTTTGATAGTCAGTTCTATTTTGATAGTCAGTTCTATTTTGATAGTCAGTTCTATTTTGATAGCTGGGTTGATAGTCAGTTCTATTTTGATAGTCAGTTCACAGTTCTATTTTGATAGCTGGTTCTATTTTGATAGACAGTTCTATTTTGATAGCTGGTTTGATAGTCAGTTCTATTTTGATAGTCAGTTCTATTTTGATAGCTGGTTATATTTTGATATCAGGTTCTATTTTGATAGACAGTTCTATTTTGATAGTCAGTTCTATTTTGATAGACAGTTATATTTTGATAGCTGGTTCTATTTTGATAGACAGTTCTATTTTGATAGTCAGTTCTATTTTGATAGCCGGTTCTGTTTTGATATCAGGTTCTATTTTGATAGACAGTTCTATTTTGATAGACAGTTCTATTTTGATAACCGGTTCTATTTTGATATCAGATTCTACTTTGATAGACAGTTCTATTTTGATAGCCGGTTCTATTTTGATATCAGGTTCTATTTTGATAGACAGTTCTATTTTGATAGTCAGTTCTATTTTGATAGACAGTTCTATTTTGATATCCCATTCTATTTTGAGTCCTTTTCTATTTTGACTCCTATTCTATTTTGATATCCCATTCTATTTTGAGTCCTTTTCTATTTTGACACCTATTCTATTTTGATATCCCATTCTATTTTGATATCCGGTTCTATTTTGATATCCCATTCTATTTTGATAATTCTGTTACCTGTTGTTTGAAGTTTATGAACATTGAAAAGATTAGTCTCATTTTTCCAGTCTCTCTGTAGATATTGACTGTGTTCAATGCATGAATCTCTCTTATTATTTTGTATTTTAGAACTAATATATGCATGTAATAAATATATACATATACAGTAGACTAACATGACTTACGCTTCAAATGACAAGGGCTGGAACATTTATTTGACATACAGCGAGGGTCTTATATTTTTATTGGTGATCATAAATGTTTTTGAGTCCCCTTGGTAATTCCTGAAAGTAGACAGAAAGTGCCATGTGGGTTCCAATATCAGATATTGATAGATGGTGGAACCTAAGTGGTTGGAAAAACTAAAACATGTATTGAACACAGTGTTAATTAGAAATTTGAAAGTTTTATTTCAGCACTGTTTGATATTAACATAGGTTTTAACTTGTGTTTGAAATTTTATTTTAGTTTTTGATATGTTTTATTTGATACTTTTTTTGCAAAATGATTTTAAAAATATTAGAAAAATACTACAGACTGGGTTTGGAATGGTGTTATATTGGCCAAAAAAAACCAAAACAATTGGTTAGAAATTAATCATGTTTTGAACCTTGCTCAATGTGAAAAAGTTTCAACATCACTGCCAGTGCTTTTGAGAGTTGATTTGCCAAAGAGATCACAATATTTATCAAATACGAACATAATTTCACTATTGTTAGCTAGTGTTCCCACCCAAAACCTCCTGGGGTGTTTCTACTTTCATTTTTAACGCTGACACGGCACATGGTTTTTTTCTGTCTCTCTCTCAGTTGCTTCCTGTGATTTCGTCCCTAACTCCGCTTACGACCGTCATCCCCCTTGTGGCTGTCCTCAGTGTAACTGCTATCAAAGATGCTGTAGATGACTTCGTGAGTTTTTTAACTTTTATTTTTATGTAATATTGGAATTAGAAGATTAATAGATACATTCATGTTATTACATTATTTTTATTTATTCATTTACGACTGTTTGATTGGATGTCAGCTCTTTGATATTTGTTGGTTATCTCATGAAATCACTCTGATCCATCAACAGCTCTTGATATTTTGATCTAATTTGCATATTTTCTGTGGTTTACGTCACTCGAAATATGAAATTAAAAAGTACTAACGATTCGCAACCTAAATTCAAAATTGGCTATACATTGGTAGAAGCTTATTATAGACTTTATGAAATCAAATAACTAGCATGTAGAAGCCCACAGAAAATATACTCAACCTAATACATAGAGATTATTTTAATCAGAATTATTTTTGGACTGCTTTTGTTATCAATTATCAACCAAAATGAAAATAGAGAAATTTCCAGAAAAGTCAGGGTTATGTGATAATGATATTTTCTATGATAAAAATTTTCATTGAAATGTCAAACAGAAATAGATCACTGAAACACCATTACATAAACAATTTGTCAAAGTTTTAAAAAGAATTATTGTCTGAGCAAAGTAAAAAGTTTTTATATTAAAAATATAAACATAAGCACATATTATGTCTTTAAAATTTGTTTTTACAGAGGACAATTTTTTTGGGTTGAAAGTTCTAGGACAGATTTGTGTTTCTTTCAATGTAAACTTATTGAATATTATTTTTCCATCAACACAAAAACATTCTAAAACTAATAATACTATTTTGAGGCTGATATTCCAATTCTCTTGAAAAATACCGAAAAAATTCAAAAACTTTTTGATTTGCTGAGACAATGAATAGAACAATATAATAATGTGATAATTTGAATGAATGTATCTTGATAATTTTGAGGATATCTGTGGTTTTATTGGATCAGTGGGTAATGGTTTAAAATTTTTGAATTAACCTCAAATTTAAATGTTATTTTATGATGTACAATATTTTGAGTAAATTTTAATTGTGTTTGTTAGGGAGAGAGTCATTTGCTTTTTTCACCTGTTTTAGCACTGCCATTAATGTTTTTATCTTATTCAATTAAATTCTAGTAGGTCAAAGTTGATTATGCACATGCAGGACTGTTTCTAAACATAAACAGGAATAGTCCACTTTATTCTGAGGTAGTTTAAGTGGTAATGGACTCGAAATAAGTCTAACTTGTATAGTTATAATTATGATTTATTCTACCTCAATATAAAGTGGATTGTTTGAAAACATTGCTGTTGGTGCACAATCATCTTTGACTAAATTTTACATAAATTATTCCAGGCTAGCTTATAATCAAAACAACTATTTATGGCATATTAATGCGATTTTTGTCCATTTTTCTTAGCTATAATTGATATAACAAATTTCAATTTAATATTTCAATAATATTTGCTTCTTTTTGAACAGTTTATCAAGTTTGGCTTCAATGTTTTCATTATATTTTCTCACTTTGATATTGTTGTACCTGTGGTTCTCGTTAAAACTCTTCAATTACCCAAGAATTCAAAAAACGCTTTTATTTACTAGATAACATTCTAGATTATACTAACTCTATTTTGACTACTGTTTTGAAATAGAAACGAACCAAAAAACAAGGGTTTATTCTGACATTATGTACAACTAGTAATATATCAAAGTTTTTGATAAGATATGAGAAAAATAATAAGAAGACGAAATGGGAAATGAAAAGAGATTAATAAATGTTGAGGTAATTAATGATAATTAAAGAAGATAATAACGAAGTAGAATTAATAAAGATATAGTAAAACAATAGATTATAATATCTTACTTGACCTTTCCTCACTGATTGTTTTAATTAAAAGTATATTTCCGTTTTAAGAATAAGTAATACAGTAATTTTTGATGAGTATAATAGTCCTATGTCAAAAGACAGAATGAATTGAGGGAAATTTATTCAGTACATCAGCATGGACCTACTCTTCTTTGATTTCCAACTGTCGAGAGATCTTTAATATGAAAGAAAGAAACAACTATATTTTACTAGGTTAACAACAGTTAATTTCTACCCAGCTGGGCGAAGCCATTGATCTTTCACGGATTATCAGTACCCATTTACAGCTGGGTTGACTGGAATTATGAGTGAAGATGACTTATTCAAAGTCATCAGACTATCACATGCTGATCTAGAATTGAACCCACAGCCGCCGTTTGCTTGACATAATCAAGCAAATGACGTCATGTAGAGAACCAAACTGACTGTATTATAGAACCTCACATGCACAGTCTGTAGCATACGGACCTCGGTTTATTGACCCATCCAAACAAAAATTATTTGAAGTTAACCTTACAACCTCAGATGTCATTCAAATTAAGGATGTAAATATAAAAATTTAGATGTCATATTTGACCTTTGACCTTTAGAACCAGTGATTACCAGGTCAAGTAATTAAGGAAATCATCATTGTCAAATTAAAGATGACTGGTGATAAGGATGTTCATATCACATGATCGTGTCAATTTACTACTACATAATACAACTTTAAAAAACAGCCATTTGATAGATTAGCTACACAAATAAGACATTATAACTTTATCTTGGAGTTCAAAGTTTAATATTGTTGAAATATTGTTCAATATAAAATATAATCTACATTGATAATAAACATAGTGATAACCTTCCATCTATCCCTATACTTGTTTTAAAGATAGAAAATAACAAACCTCCCCCAATCCTGTCAAAATTATTAAAAGATTCAAAAAAAGTCCTCACCATGCTTTGACTGACAATAATATAAAAAGGTTAAAGAAATCAGATGATTTAATATGAAAGAGTTTATTGTCCTGTCTAGCTGTCAATTGAAGATGGTTGTTTTAACGCTGAGGAGACTAGACATCAATCACTTTGGAAACTTCTTGACGCTCTCCAGTCTGACGAGGTTTTTATACACATTGATTCCACTAGATTCCGACAGTCTGACAGAATTGCAGGAATAGACTTTATTCTCTCGTCTATTTTTTTTACACAATAAACGCACGAATTAAAGAGGAAGAGGGTTAAAAAATGAAAAAAGAAAAACCCTTCTTTATGAGAAATGAATTGGTTAAAAAATAAAATGGAATGAAGTGAATGGAGTTTTACATCCTAGTTTTCTGCACCTGATTGGCTATTGATGACAGGCAACGCCATGCAGTCTTCAATGGGCGATATTGGTTCAAGTGGATATCACGATATTAAGCATTTATAATTCACGATAATTAAGAAATATGCGATATGGGTATATTTTGCATAATTTATTATGGTTTTTACTGAAAGTAAGCCTAACTGTAGTCCAGTCTATTGCCCCTGAAGAAATCAGTCAGGCTGTACACACCAGATCTTCCAATGCTTTTTTATTGGTATTTGGAACAAAATGTTCTTTTTTATCTAAAAATTACTAAGCATATAAATAAAAGCTAGGTAAAGTTGAATTGAAACATCAATAAATTAATTGTTACAATGTTACATACTCTCTGACTAATCTTTTAAAATCTAGGTAAAATAGGTCATGTACTGGTAATTAAAGTAGTACTCCAGATATTTATATTGATTATTTAATTATACATGCACTTCTTAAACCATCTTATAGTCAGATCTGTCACATTGACTTAAAGATTTAATCGTATTGAAAAAATAACCTGGAATCTCACTAATACTAAGTGTTTGATGATGTCACAAACCTTGAAGAGCCTCATGTGATAAAGCATATTTTGCAATTAGTGATATCATCAAACACTGGAATTGCAAGAACTACAGATGTCTGACTGAAAATTGGAATGGTGCAAATTAATGTTATCAGTGTCCTCGATACACATAAATAAAAAACAAAATTCTGATTCTGTCATAATGCCATTTGTCTTGAAAACTGTGTGTGTCCTCGAGACACATACAAATGTTAAATAACCTCTTTTGTTTCCCTTGAAAACACAAAATGTAACATGTGGTATTTACAACTTAGCTTAGAATGTCATTGTGTATTAAATATTCTATATTCAAATATTTATAATAACAACAAATTTCAAATTCAGTTCTTATTGTTAGATCAATTAGTGGCAAGGTTTGGTGTCTTTTGGATGGACTCTTTGTTAAAACTATATGATTATGCCTCAGATTTTTTTTACGCATTTCTTTAGCCTAAAGATGTACAGTTGGATGTAAACCTCGATTTCATTAGATCTACAATGTACAGAGCAGTAGGATATAAAACTCTATTTCATTTCATTAGTCCAATAAGATACAGAGCAGTAGGATATAAAACTCTATTTCATTTCATTAGTCCAATAAGATACAGAGCAGTAGGATATAAAACTCCATTTCATTAGTCCAATAAGATACAGAGCAGTAGGATATAAAACTCTATTTCATTTCATTAGTCCAATAAGATACAGAACAGTAGGATATATAACTCCATTTCATTTCATTAGTCCAATAAGATACAGAGCAGTAGGATATAAAACTCTATTTCATTAGTCCAATAAGATACAGAACAGTAGGATATATAACTCCATTTCATTTCATTAGACCAATAAGATACAGAACAGTAGAATATAAAAATCCATTTCATTTCATTAGTCCAATAAGATACAGAACAGTAGGATATAAAACTCTATTTCATTTCATTAGTCCAATAAGGTACAGAACAGTAGGATATAAAACTCCATTTCATTTCATTAGTCCAATAAGATACAGAACAGTAGGATATAAAACTCTATTTCATTTCATTAGTCCAATAAGATACAGAATAGTAGGATATAAAACTCCATTTCATTTCATTAGTCCAATAAGATATAGAACAGTAGGATATAAAACTCTATTTCATTTCATTAGTCAGATAAGGTACAGAACAGTAGGATATAAAACTCCATTTCATTAGTCCAATAAGATACAGAACAGTAGGATATAAAACTACATTTCATTTCATTAGTCCAATAAGATACAGAACAGTAGAATATAAAACTCCATTTCATTTCATTAGTTCAATAAGGTACAGAACAATAGGATATAAAAGTCCATTTCATTTCATTAGTCACATAAGGTACAGAACAGTAGGATATAAAACTCCATTTCATTTCATTAGTCCAATAAGATACAGAACAGTAGGATATAAAACTACATTTCATTTCATTAGTCAGATAAGGTACAGAACAGTAGGATATAAAACTCCATTTCATTTCATTAGCTCAATAAGGTTCAAAACAGAACAGAGAAAAAAGCAAATTAAGAAAACAGTCTTATTTCATTTTAATGTTTCCCAACTTTCACTGTGCCAATTGAGTTCTGTGATATTTCTAGAGAATATTCTAGTAGTATGAATTAAGACTAGATGTTAGATTACCCCTGATATATAATAATAGGAAACAATAGATAACTAGAGCCACTCGTGGCACAGAGTGGGACTTTGCTACTGTGGCAAATTGCAAGAAACTCTGAAAATATGGACCTTTTCGGTTAATTAGGTCACGTGCTAGAGCAGTCTAAAGTTACGTAATTTTTCTCTTGAGAAAGTTGTGAAAACGGAAGGAGAAGTCAGAAATGAAAGTATCTGCGAATAGCCCAAGTCAATGACCTTTGACCTTGTAAAGAGGAAGGTCAACAAAGGTCAATGTCAAAAATTGAAATTATGGAAATTCTAAAACCCGTTCCTTTTTTTGAACTATAAAGCTGAAACAACTGACCTTTTACCAAAATCTAGCCAAATGGATGATGTAATTGTGTGCAAAGTCCCTTTTTGAAAAAACTTGAACTATGCGAGTTATGCCCCTACCCCAGATTTAAACGATTTGCAGTTTGACCCGGATGTGCCACGCCCACATGAACTATTTTGTCATAGTTCTATTCATATTATAAATGTCTAGTAGTGTTCCAAATTTCTA
>NW_008709663.1:182531-203413 GCF_000327385.1 Lottia gigantea | reverse complement strand
GTCATGTTTTTTTTTTATCTTCTTTCATTTGACACCAAAATCATTTAAATCGGATGAGCCATTATGTCCGAATAAAAATCGAATCATTTCAGAAAAAACAAAATGGCGGCCAAAGTTTCACTTCTGTTCCGGATTTTTTTTTCTTCGTTTTTTTGTCATAACTTTGTCTACCTACCAGCATAAAATTTTTTGCCTTATACAAATTACACCGGAAGATATTCAACCGGAAGTGAACATCGATTTCCTGTTTAAACCGGAAGTGAAATTGAAAATTTGACTGTACCGTTTTGTTTACTTTCTTAAACTGTCTTTGCTCAATTTTTTTCAGATTAATCAGACAAAAAGCAAAAAAAATGAAAAAAATGCAAAATTTGGCAAAAAAAATGTCTGCGACAAATTTTCGAATTTTGAAATTTTGAAACGGCTATTCTTTCAGATTTAAACAGTAGATTCCAAAAATGCAAACCCAAAGAAAATCGACCCAAAAATACGACTTCTAGAGCCGATTATCTATTCTTGCACATATTGAACTGTGGCACTTCCGGTTTTGCAAAAAAGATCCAAAATATATTTATGCACATCGTCGCCTATATCTAAGGTTCGTGAATGTTGAATGGTTGCTGCAACTATTGTAGTTTAAGCTCAGGAAGGTGTGTAAAAATCGAAAAAAAAAAAAAAAAAAAAGAATTGACATTTCGATAACAAACTGGGACTTTGCCGTAGCAAAGTCCCACAATTAATGATTGTTTCCTGCTAATTTAATTACAGTTACATCCTGATAGATATTGTTATTATTTTATAATTGAATTGGATCATTGTGTTTGAATTAAATCAACGAATAAATGATTGAGTGTATTAAATCATATCAGGTTTTATGTTAACATGTATGATTGGATATTTTACGTTAATAAATATGTAAATAAATAAACTAATAGATAAGTAAAATGATAAATAAATGAATAAATAAATAAAATGATAAATAAGTAAAATGATAAATAAATAAATGAATAAATAAATAAATAAATGAATAAATAAATAAATAAATGAATAAATGAATAAAATGATAAATAAGTAAAATGATAAATAAATAAATGAATAAATAAATAAATAAATGAATAAATAAATAAATAAATGAATAAATAAATAAAATGATAAATAAGTAAATAGATAAATGAATTAGACAATAACTAAGAAAATAAATAGATAAATAATGAATAAATAAATAAATATATAAATGAATATAAATAGATATAAATAGATAAATATATAAACAAATAATAATAAAAAAGATAAAGATATAGGTAAATAAATGAATAAATAAATAAACTCTAACAATCTCTGTGTAATCAGACATCCAATGAACCTATACATGTCAGGTTATAGGAGATTATCGTGGTATTCAACATGAAAATAAATGAATAAATATGTATATTTTTTCTTTGAAGATTTATATACAATCAATACTTGAATATAATAAGAAATAAGAAATACAATTTTGATTAAATTTTAACGGCAATAAGTTTTCTTTCCTCAGAAGATATAATGAAAACATAAAAAGGAACTGAAAGTTTTGAATGATTTATCGGACAAAAATATCAAAAATGAAAATGTACATGTACAGTAGGAAAAACTGTTTTAGAAATATGTCATTCTAAAGATTGTTTTAAATTATTTTCTATTTCATTGGCAAATTAACTTGCAATAATAGAATAATAGAAAGGATTTATAAAATGACTAAAATAGATTGAAATTGATTTTACAAGAACAGATGTAAATGTCAACTTTTCAAAAAAATTTTACGTTATTAAAATTTATTTTAAAAGGGTAGAAATATAGATTGATAATATTTATTTTTAGCAACGACATCGGAATGACGATATCGTTAACAACAGATTGTCGTACGTGCTGCGTAACGGGGAGCTGATAGAAGAAAGATGGCATAAAGTCATGGTGGGAGATATTATTAAACTACAGAATAATGAATTCATAGCTGTAAGTTTCCATTAACCAATAGATTGATTATAGGAAGAGTTGCCCCTATTTCTTACCTTGTCTGATGATGGCTTGTGTGTCTGAAACACATTATTTTTGGTCAAGCAGATATGTATTTGTTTAGAGAAAAGACATCGTTATTTATGAATAAAGTTAGACATGAATTTATATAGATTAAAGGTAATGTTTTATACCTGTAAAGGTAGATCAGTGGGACAAAAAATCACAAAAAGACAGATTTTATATATCAAAAATTCTAAAGCCCTAAGATATTTTAAACTAGTACATCTATGAAGTATATTGATAAGAGCTACAGGTTAATAATATTTCTAATATTTCAGGCTGATTTACTACTATTATCTGCCAGTGAACCTAATAGTTTATGTTATATAGAAACAGCTGAATTAGATGGGTAAGATTCTGTATATAATGGTATATGAAACTCTGGACCCTATTGTCTTATTTTCTTGTCCATGGTGATTTGAAATGAGTATTATTATTTGTATTTTTATCTGTATAAAATGTATTTATATTGCTCATTGTTCCCCCACCCCCACTTTCTTCTCTGTAAAGTTTTTATAGGCTTATTACAAATAGTAGATATGTTTTCTTACATTTTTATACGCCCACATCTCTCTATGTGGATGTATATTGTTGGTACCCCTGTCCGTCCGTCAGATTTTTTGATGGAGTCAAATGAAATTTGGTATGTGTATACATATTCATAAAACGAAGATCAAGTTGGAATTTGAGCTATTTTCGACCGTTAGAAGCAGAGTTATTGCCCTTGCCCCAAAATCTTGAATATTTACCATCTGCAAGCCGTGGTGGCGTATATGGCTGTGGTCCACTATCTTAATGTGTTATAAGTTAGTAATTGAGTATTATTCTACAGGTTCAATGTTAGATTTTGATTTTGTAGAGAGACGAATTTAAAAGTAAAGCAGGCATTAGATGATACAGCTGTTCTAGAAGACAATCATAGTAAAATGGATCAGTTTTCTGGTGGGTATATATTTGAATAAAAATCTTGATGATAGAAAAGTGAGACAAATTATTATTTTGATAGACTGGCTCAATAAATGTAATAACTGTTTGTTGTTTTGTATCATGTTATAGAGATTGTAAAGAGGTTTTCTACACCTCTCTTGGATATTATAAACAGCTTTTGTGATGATGATTTTATTTGAAAAATGAAGACAGGAATACATCGATTGTTGCAAAATTTTGACTGATAAAATGAATCCAGTGAATACCTTCTGAATAATAGAGTTAACTGTTGATTTTATTCTACTATTTGTCTATTTCAGCTGAAATATTATGTGAACCACCAAATAATAGACTGAGTAAATTTGAAGGAAAGTTAACGATGAATAATAAAGAATATTCATTGGATAACGAGAAGATATTACTACGAGGGTGTATATTACGTAATACAGCCTGGTGTTACGGCTTGGTTATATTCGCAGGACGAGATACCAAGTTAATGATGAATTCTGGGAAGACAAAATTTAAACGCACCCATATTGATAGGCTGATGAATCTGCTTATTATAAGAGTAAGTATTATATTGAATTTACTAGTTTTATGCTGTTTACTTTCTCCTAAAAAATAGACTAAACAATCCAGTCCTAGAATAGCTAATACTCGCCCAAGTATGAAGAATTTTTTTGTGTAATAGGCTATCAAAGATTTAAACAGAGTATATTTTTCCCAAGTATCCTATATTGGTCACAATGTGTAACCACTGAAAGAGAAACATGGGGCCTTCACCTTTCTTATCATACTACTGTCATTCTCATTCTTGAGCTTTCTAGACTTAGCAAAATCTCATTCACACCCATAACTTATTCTTAAAACAAACTCCCTCTATTTTTTTCAGATTTTTCTATTTTTGGTCACAATGTGCCTGATAACTACGATAGCGTGTGGTGTATGGGAAACAGCCGTTGGTTTCGACTATCAGAAATACCTCCCATGGGAGTGGTTCGTTAACGAAAATAAAGAACAAGGGGCAGCAACTATCGGAGCTCTTGTATTCCTGTCCTATATTATTATTTTAAATACTGTTGTGCCTATATCACTCTATGTGAGGTAAGATTATTGATTTAGGGCATGCTATGGTGGGGTAGGTGTCGAGAAAGGGGGTATCGGGAGGAAAAAAATCAAGCACGTTCTCACGCAAGAACGTGACAACATTTTATACTATTTTATAATCAAGATTGTTTTATATTTATAAAGTTAACAGTCAGCAGTGATGTTCAGATTATCCTATAATAGAAATAACATATTTGTGAATTTGTGAAGGATTTTTGCTAACTTTGCTCATACACAAGTCCGTTTTATAAAGTATACCTCCTCCATACTGAACCCTGATGGACTTGTTGTATTATTATCCAGATAATAAAAATCATGAACTTTGAGTACTCTAATATAATTATATGATCCGTTCCAGTACATGTTCGATTATTTTTTTGTTAAATTGGCCAGTAAGAATTTTCCTCATTTGTACATACCTGTATGCAGCACTGACCCTGTTCTCATTGATATTGATGAATATTTTACTATATTTCAGTGTTGAAATAATCCGTCTTGTAAATAGTTTATGGATCAACTGGGATGTTAAGTTATATTACGAGAAGAAAGATACACCAGCTAAAGCTCGAACGACAACTTTAAATGAAGAATTAGGACAGATAGAATATATCTTCTCTGATAAAACAGGCACTTTAACACAGGTTTGTTTAAATATATCACTGTCTCTCTTTCTGATATCATGTATTTCCTGTATTTCTTTCATTTGTCTCTTAGATATTTGAATGTGCCTCAATTTTGAACTGTTGAAGTTTTTAGTATTACTCTAATTCCTCTATTGTTTCCTACAGAATATCATGACGTTCAACAAGTGTTCTGTGAATAGAAAATCTTACGGAGATCCGATGGATGAGTTCGGTAATCTATTGGAGATAACAGAGGTATGTAGACTATTTCTACCACAATCTTGAATATTTCCAATTCACTCTGGAGTTTTGTTTACTCTTAATATACATGGCCACTAAGCTTTCATTTGAACATAAACTCTGATATGTTCAAGATCCCTCGACAGTTAAAACTTGGATACAAAAAGCTAGTCTCTCTGTCCTGGCAAAATTTTCCTCATTGTCTGTCTTCATTAGCCTAAACTCAAGCAGATAATTAGGAATATGTGAAACTCGTAGACATATATGCCATAGAAGCTGATTTTTTTTAAAATTAGCCCAACCAACTTTTCCAAACTACCTATCAGAGACTTTCACATGATTACCTTTGGTACTGATTTGCGTAAAATCTTGTAATAAAATATTATTTGTTATTTACAGAGAACACCAAGAGTAGATTTTTCTGGTAATTCCTACGCTGAAGAATCGTTTGATTTTTACGATCCGTATTTATTAGAAGATGTTAAACAGGGAGTGCCGGAGGTGGAGGCGTTTTTCCGTAATTTAGCTTTATGTCATACTGTGATGCCAGAAACTAAAAAAGATGGTGAGCAACGTTTTCGCATGGTTGTTCTGATACCCTGAGTCTTGTATTTTGTGACCAAACTGGAAGCCTCAGGTTCAGTCCTTGTCTAGTTGATTCTTTATCAATTATGTTGAAAAGGGGTGGACAAGTGAAAACCCTATATTATAACACATATAGTGTACCTAAAAAATCCCTTGAAAAGTAAAACAAAAAAGAATTTTATGTGGATGTATCTTGAAATTTAGCTCTACACTATTCATTTTGACAAGCCAGTTCAAGAATTCTCAATGAAACATAATCAAAAATCTGATGTAAGCTTCTATGGTGAAAATATGATGCATCCCTTTTGCCCAATCTGAATAATACAAATGTTTTTTTTTCAGGGAGACTAGAATATCAAGCCCAGTCCCCTGATGAAGGTGCCTTAGTTTCAGCTGCAAGGAACTTCGGCTTTGTTTTTAAGGTAAATATTTCCTATTATAGACCTTGTCAACAAAACATTCAATATTCAGACAAGTGAGAAACCAGTGAAGATATAAATAGAAAGCGAAATCCCTAGTTTGATGTATACTGCAAGGGATTATGTGATTTTTTTGTACAGTTTTAGTACTTCTGTTTACATATATTAAAAACTCAAATCAACCCCTGAAAATGATGATTGTTTCCCTTTAACATTAATATTGATAATATTTTCCTCATTGCACACTGCATGAGGTTGTCTGTTAGTGTGTCAATTGCTTTAATAATGCAGAAATGATGTAAAACTCTATTACCTAGTGTAGAGCAGCTTGCTTTTATCACAGATACTGAATTAGATCAGGCCCCAGGGCCACAAAACATTTCTCAAGCTCAATTTAACTTTTTTTCAAATTCATAATGCCCCTGTCGAAAATTTGAAGGTTAATGTGATAATGCCAGAAAAGATTGATATGATTTGTCTTGGATAAAATCAGTTGTCACCTGGAATGGCTGCTTCAAATTTGAGTAAAATCTCAGCGAAGTATGAAAAAGGTTTGTGACCCCAAAGTCTGAATTTTCCCATTACAATTGTACAATCTCAACATTGGTGCTGATGTACTGATAATATTTCCCTCATAGAACACAGCATGAGGATGTCAGGCTTGTCATTTGCTTTAAATGATACATTAAGTGAAGATGTAAATATTAATTCTATTATTATATAATATTTATATATTGCAGTCGAGAACACCTGCAACTATAACTATAGAAGTCCATGGTCAAACTGAAATTTATGAGTTATTATGTATTTTAGATTTTAACAATGTCCGTAAACGCATGTCTGTAAGTATATTGATTTTTACTGATACACCAAGTCTTAACTGGCTTAACACAATTCTTCATGTGACAAACTAGATAAAGGACAAAAGTCATTAATGTAACACAAATAAAACCAAACAATGTGACCAATGTTTAACTGAGAAGCTTTTGATCATTAATGCCTCTAAGAACACTTCTTTAAACAAACGATTCGAACTTGTCTCAAGGTGTAGACATGAGAATATGTACTCGTCCAGCTTCAGTAGGGAAACAGGCTGAAATAGGTCAGTTGTCTGATGATCACATAGCATGAAACTCTGAGTAACAACATGATTCAAGTTCCGTTTTAATATTTCTATATTGCTCTACAATTGATGTATTGAGCACTATTTTAACAGTGGTATTTCTATATCGCTCTACAATTGATGTATTGAGCACTATTTAACAGTGGTATTTCTATATTGGTCTAAAATTGATGTATTGAGTACTATTTTAACAGTGGTATTCCTATATCACTCTACAATTGATGTACTGAGTACTATTTTAACAGTAGCATTTCTATATCACTCTACAATTGATGTATTGAGTACTATTTTAACAGTGGTATTCCTATATCACTCTACAATTGATTTATTGAGTACTATTTTAACAGTGGTATTTCTATATCACTCTACAATTGATGTACTGAGTACTATTTTAACAGTAGCATTTCTATATCACTCTACAATTGATGTATATTGAGCACTATTTTAACAGTGGTATTTCTATATCACTCTACAATTGATGTATAGAGCACTATTTTAACAGTGGTATTTCTATATCACTCTACAATTGATATATTGAACACTATTTTAACAGTGGTATTTCTATATCACTCTACAATTGATGTATTGAGTACTATATTAACAGTGGTATTTCTATATCACTCTACAATTGATGTATTGAACACTATTTTAACAGTGGTATTTCTATATCGCTCTACAATTGATGTATAGAGCACTATTTTAACAGTGGTATTTCTATATCACTCTACAATTGATGTATTTATCACTATTTTAACAGTGGTATTTCTATATCTCTCTACAATTGATGTATTGAGCACTATTTTAACAGTGGTATTTCTATATCACTCTACAATTGGTGTATTGAGCATTATTTTAACATTGAAAATATTTTATTATTGTAAATATAGAAGCAAATATGTCCAAGAGTACGTCTGAATTCCTGAATGATGTCCCAATCTTATATTAAATATATTGATATAATGATATTATGTTTGCAGGTGATATTAAGAAAAGATAATAAAATACTGTTATATTGTAAAGGAGCTGATTCAGTAATATTTGAGAGACTAGATAGTTCTTGTCAAGAATTAAAAGATTTAACTTTAAATCATCTCAATGTAAGTTTTTTTGTTTTTTTAAAAATTTGTTATCTTTTTTTATATCTCCATTGATAGGGGAGGGGTTAGGAGTCAACGCCAAACTGACAATCCTGATACACTGTTAAAGATGGGTTCCCCTATTTACATTTATGAAAATGAAAATGCTAATTCTTATATGAATAGAAAGTAGAGGTGTTCTAATGACTTGTAGAAATATGTCCATAATTAATTCATAATTAGCTAAATTAGAAGAGAATTACCAGCAGAATTCCAACGAGTGACTGATCAAGAGAGGTCAAAAAAATAAGGAAACCCATCTTTAATCATTTTTCATGTTGAATGTCTTGTTTGTTTTCTTCAGGATTTTGCTCAAACAGGATTACGAACACTCTGTTTAGCTTATAAAGAATTAGATGCTGATGTTTTTGAAGCGTGGAAAAAGAAACAACATGCTGCAAGGTTTGTGTTTTAATAATTCATTCAGATTGTAGTTATATTGTCACCTCTCTGTAGATTGTGTTAAACATCATGAGTGTTATATTATCTTAAAAAGAAAACTTTCTGTTGGCTATAACCAAACCTCTTGGCATTGAACTTTACTTTTTAATCATTAGCCATTTACAGCTGTGTCATTTAAGGTAATCAATATTTTGCACACCAACTAAGATGCGAGCAAACAACCATCCGTTTTTTTGTTGAAAAAATGAAAAACTAACTGAAGAATGATTTTCATCCATACTAAACTAAAACCTTTCTCTTCGTAACTAAGTAAATGACATCACAGTTTACTAAGCAACCTAGTTAACATGGCTACAGTATCTAACACTATAATAACAGTATTTATTATATAAAATAAATTGAGCATCTTTTCAATGTATTTTTCAGTACATCAATGGTAAATCGAGATGATAAATTAGATGAAGTTTATGAGGAAATAGAAAAGAATTTGATATTAATAGGAGCTACGGCTATAGAAGATAAATTACAAGATGGTGTTCCTGAAACCATCGCTAATCTAGCTCAAGCTGGTATAAAAATCTGGGTCCTGACTGGAGACAAACAAGGTAAGGATTGATATGGATTAAGGATACCCAAAAAAGCATTATTTGCCACTTGGACTCTCTGATAGATGTCAAGTTGACAAACCAAAAAAAGAAAAAACTATCAAAAATAGGGACAAGTAGACATTAACTATGTGGATATGTGGACACTCTGAAGCAATGTCGAGTTGACAAACCTTAATACCAAATAAACATTATTAACTATATGGACTCTGTGAAAGATAAGCTTTCTGGACAAAAACAGATAACAAATACACGTAAGCTTTGTGGGCTGAAATAGGAAACTGTGTCAACAAACCCAAAAACCTAAATTAACATTGTGCCATGTGAACTCTCTGAAAGGTCTGCCAAAACTCTCAGAAATGCATAGATAGTGTTGATAAACTCAATGGCAAAGTGGCATCAGGTGTTCCTATATATTTCCTGTATTTTTCAGAAACTGCCATCAATATCGGCTATTCTTGTAAACTTCTCACCGAGGAGATGGAAGAGCCGTTTATCATCAGTTCTGATTCTTCGGAGGAGGTCCAGAAGGAATTGCAGTCAGCTCTAGATGAAATTAAGGCGTTGAGAAGTGGTAAACATGAATCTGGTGTAGTGATAGCTAATGGACGTACCAATGGTCACGTACCCAATAATACTGAAGAGTGTGGTGAATTCGCTATGGTGGTAAACGGTCATAGTTTAGTAAGTTGAATTACGGTTATTATTTGCATGGTGACCCCCATTTCTAAAACTAGCCGTTTAGATTCAGATTGTATTTCTTAAATATGTGTCATAGCATGAGATGAGCTCTTGTCAATTAGGAAAGAAATTAGACAGGGAAATTAGCTATGGTTGTAAACGGACATAGTTATTTTACTTGTACTTTTTGAAGTTGTTTTTTTTTTATGGGACCCACAATTCCAAAATAGGGGTCTGTTTCACAAAATTTTTACTGAATCACAGACAAGATTTTAAGAAATTAAGAAATCTAATTGGCTTTAAAAGCTGAAATTAAAATAGATTTTAGCTATTGGCCAATCGGATTACTCGAACACTAAAATCACGTTTTCATGAACCAAGCCCCTGGCTGTTTTGTTTGAGATTTTGTGTTGGCAGGATTAGAAAGTCATTAACTGTTTTATTTGAAAAGATTAATATATTCAGTGTTCACAAAAATATTTAAGGATAAAATAAAAATGTCAAAGTTTTAAAATATTTGACTTGATATTTTGTATTGATGCAATATTGTCAAATTAAGTTGGTTTCTCCATAACGTAGCAGACAATTACTGAACGGAAATTTTGGCAGATCTTTTCTGTAGCATAGTCTTAGTCACATCTTGAATACAGCAACTCTTAGCAAACTGTTTCATTTTTTAATTTTCTTCCAGGCCTATGCATTGAAACCAGAATTAGAAGGATTATTCCTCGAGTTAGGGTTATCGTGTAAAGCTATAATATGTTGTCGAGTGACACCATTACAGAAGGCACTAGTGGTGGATTTGATTAAACAACATAAGAAATCTATAACGTTAGCTATTGGTGATGGAGCCAATGATGTTAGTATGATCAAGAGTAAGTAGGATGTATACCAAAGTTAAAATATTCCCATATCCCACACTTGTAATGAAAGTTATGTTCCTAGTGCCTCTATAGCAACCTTTCCAGTGGCATTTCTGCTCACCCCTCCCCTATATTTCCAAGAAACGTCACTGAACCGTCTAATCTATGAAATGAAATGAATTCCAAACCTAAACAGAAAAAACCTGTGTACACTTATGTATAAACCACTACGCGGATTTATACAGTGTACACAGGTTTTTTCTGTTTATACATCTATAAACTGAAAAAATGTTCAAGTCATTCCTTAAATAAATTTGTTTTTTGACCATTATTTTCTGTATATATGATATTTTGACGTTATATTGAATATTTTTTCAGTGGCCCATATTGGTGTTGGTATAAGTGGACAAGAAGGAATGCAGGCAGTGTTAGCCAGTGATTACGCTCTAGCTCAGTTCCGTTACCTCGAAAGACTTTTACTTGTTCATGGACGTTGGTCATATCTACGAATGTGTAAATTCTTGCGATATTTTTTCTATAAGAATTTTGCGTTTACTTTGTGTCATTTCTGGTTTGCCTTTTTCTGTGGATTTTCTGCACAGGTTAGTTCAAATTTTTTTCTGATTTTTAGTGGTGAAACAAGGTGATCTAGATATAATTCTACCAATCAGTATTAGCTTTGTAGACAAACCAGTTGAAATCCAATGACATCATGCATTCTGCAAGAGTGAACATGTTCTGCCTTGCTAGCGACACCCAATACAGTATTTATCATAGTTGAGTTCAAATTCAATAACGTTTTTGAAATTCGACTGAATATGGTTGAGAATTGGAAAATTGTTTTCCCAAGAATATTCAGGCTCAAATCAACACTTTTAAATAGTGGCATAAAGTCATGTCATGTTTCTCGATCGGCGTGTTATAGTCAGATGACCTTGAATAGGTCATCTTCACTCATAATTCCAGTCGACCCAGCTGTAAATGGGTACAGATAATCCAGGAAAGATCAATGCTAAGAGGTTTGGCAAAGAACCAACTGGAAGAAAGGATCTTTAACTGTGAACCTAAGTTGTTATCCTTGTAAAATATAGTTGTTTCTTTCTTTTTTGTATTTGGAACCCCTGACCCCTGACTGATTTTGTCCACTCAAAGACTTTGCTCATGTTTGTTTGTTTGATGGATAATGCAAGATGTTTCCATGGTTTCCATGCCTTTTGAAGACCTTACTACAATTAGGACAAATTTAAATTCTCGAACTATTTTATCTATTTCAGACATTGTATGATCCGTATTTTATTTCATTGTATAATGTGTTCTATACATCACTTCCTGTTTTGGTCTTAGCCATGTTGGATCAGGTAAAGATTTTTTACATCTACATTATCAAAATAAATTAGACTTGACTGCAATTTCACACGTTTTTATTTAAATGGGATTTATTTCATTCAGCTTCTAATAGAAGCTCTAGATAGGTATAGTGCTAATTAAATACGGAATAAAGATGTTAATATAGTTATTATTATTAAATATCCTTCAAATTGTCTGTTCTTTCATTTATCCTACTTAAGCCTTATATTCAATTCTTATACGCCCACATCTCTCTATGTGGACGTATATTATCGGCACCCCTGTCTGTCCGTCAACATTTGCTTGTAAACGCTCTAAAAGGTAGATTTTTTGATGGAATCAAATGAAATTCGGTATGTGTATGCATATTCATAAAACGAAGATCAAGATCGAATTTGAGCCATTTTCGACCATTAGAAGCAGAGTTATTGCCCTTGCCCCAAAATCTTGACTATGCTATTACTCTCTTAGTTTTCAACCGATTTTGATGAAACTTAAAATGGATGTTTCGTTTTTACCATCCGCATGCCGTGGTGGGCGTATATGGCTGTGGTCCACTATTTTTCCAATATTGTACTAATCTTATTCCTCAACTAAATTTTGTATCAATTTTACTGATTGACCAATTAGATAAATGGAACACTAAATTCTTCTTAAGTTTTCGAGAAGAGGGCCTCTGATCTATTCTATTGTTCCTATATCTTTGTTTTATTTTAAATTTCAGGATGTAAATGATGACTATTCAGTTCGTTATCCTAAACTCTACCTGCCTGGTTTACAAGACGCACTTTTTAATAAACAGAAATTTTTATGGAGTGTTGGAGAGGGGGTGTTAACTTCGTTAATTTTATTTTTTATCCCCTACGGAGCGTTCCTCTACTCTCACGGTAATTCTGGACAAGATTTAGTGGATCTACAATCGTTTGGTACGGTAGTGGCTGCCATTCTTGTGGTATCCACCAACATAAGAGTAAGTTTATTACCAATTTATTCAGCTTTTTATTTTAATTCTCTTGGGTGATTGTATCTGTTTTTTCAGTGTTCATTTACCTTAAATTCAAATTCAAGGCTGGATATGACTTCAGTCATCTGTTTGACACCCCTCATCTCTCAATTGAACTCTTCCACTCATGCTTATTTTCAATCAATATTATACCATATATTTCAGATAGGAATAGCTCATTAAAATTTTAAGGGGTGGAGTCTATTAATTCATCAAAGGCATACTATACTAATATTAATAAAATGTATGTTTGTTTTGAATCACCCTTGCATGTGCATAAACACATCTGACCTATTTAACCATATGTGTTTTCTATTTCAGTGTGCTCTGGATACATCATATTGGACAGGATTTAATCATTTTGTGATCTGGGGTAGTATTATCTACTTCTTCTGTTTTATTCTGGCCTTTTACTCCGACGGAATTGGATATTCGTACGTGGGAGTGGCGTTATCTGTGTTTTCATCACCGAACTTCTGGTTGTGTCTGCTACTAACGTGTACTGTGTTACTAGTCCCAACAGTGGCGTATCGATTTTATCAGACCAACATAACTCCAAATCTTGCAGACAAAGTGCGACTTCAACAACGTATGAAGAAAACGAAATCACGATCGCGAGATCTCAACATTCGCAGACAATCTACAATGCGTCGAAGTACAAGATCTATTCGATCAGGTTATGCATTTGCTCACCAAGAAGGTTTTGGTGAACTTATCACCAGTGGAATCAATATGAGAGACAGAGCTCAAGACCGTACCAAAAGTCCTGTGACATTGACCAAAATAACACGCCATAATAGCGGTAAACCACAGAAAAATAACGCTGTTCAACCAGACACAAACTCGAACAACATGATTGTCGAACATTTATAGTTGTCATGACAGTTACAGGTTGTCATAACATTTTTAGTTGTCATGACATTTTTATTCGGCAAAAAATAATAATTCTATTGAAGATAGAACATTTTTTCATGACATGAGACTTGATATGACACAACAGAACACCCCTGGTTTAGCTAATGAACTATTATCAACATTCAAGAATGTATCATAGTATGGAATAGTTCAATGAAGTGTTAAGGGGGATCGAATACATGATAAACACATCAGCCTTGATAACTATCATAACATTGAGTAATTTTTAAACAGAATGCTGCTATCTATAAATATATATTTCTAGCCTGTTTTCAGGGTTTTTAGTCATTGTCAAATTATTTTAAAAAGTTTTAGATTTAAGTAATTTGAATTAATTAACATATATAAATTAATATCAATAAATTTATTAATTTTCAGTCAAAGCATCATATCATCCTATATTTTCTTGTATTTTTTTCTGTTACCATATTATCAATATAGAATATAAATTCATCATGGTTTTTGTCAAATATATTTTTTATCTATCTATGCATGTTAAGAAACAGTTTACCCTGTGAATGAAGCTACCTACTTGTAAGTTAAAAAACATCCCTGCGTGTAGTTAGCAAAATGTTAAATGTTTTGTGCTAGTGTCTACTGAACGAGCAATTTTGTTGTAGCCTTTGGAATCATGGTGTAAGAGGCTGGATATAGTGTGTTTGTAATCTTTATAACACCCATCAAATTTCAAATGGACTCTTCCGCACATGCATACTTTAGATCAATATGATACTTGATATGAATGATTGGAAGAGTTCATTGTTTACTTAAGGGTTTTTTTTTGCTGTGTCAAACTATATCCAGCTTTTGTGGACTTGATGACCTGCAGCAAGACAAACTGTTCCTTATAACTGTTCGGAAAAAGCACAACAGAGTTTTGCTTACAACTCATTAAAATTGGGTCACAAGAGGGCTGCCATCTTCAATGTTAAAGAATGCTGTCAGACATACTAGTCTACAACTAGATGCTAGTTCATCAGGTTGTGCATGTGCACCCCTTGACAATTAGAAATGGAGTAGGCAAATGCAGCTGTCCTGAAAAAATTTCCCTCATTGCACACTGCAGGGTGTTGCTCATTTCCATTATCCTAATCTGGAAAAGAAAAGTAGGACATTTCATTGTGTTTCTTTCTACCATGTGGCTTCTGAATACCAGGGTTCTAACAAACACTGGTTGAGGCAGTAAAATCTATTACAGGTGTACATTATTATGGTGATTATTTTTATTAAAACTGGTATTTTATTATTATTATATATTGTATAGAGTATATTAATAGTGAGTCAGGGATGTTTTTACATGTGCAGGCATTGTTGACAAATATAAACCCAAACTATTCTTGGCTACAGAAACCCTCTCTGTGTTTAATCAGTTATTGTTCTAAAAACTAGATCTCAAATCCCTGTGTGTTACAAGTTGTGGCTGTTTTCATTAGCCCACATGGTGCAGAAAAGTAGGACGTAAAACTCCATTCATTTCATTTCATTTCAGTTACAAGTTGTGCATCTTAAGAATCCCCCAAATGTTGAAAATAAAAAAAGAGTGGAAAGGGATAATTTCCCATTGAATGACATAACCGTTTGCATAAACTTGATTGGAACCTGCGTTTTCTTTTCAAATAAAACCTACTAACGGAAGTAGACATTGAAACTGCATGGCAGACCATATACACTGACTCAAAATGAAACTAATTACTTGTATTTCTAATTCAAAACATACCCACATGTATAAACATCTCTGACTCCCTATGGTGATTTATGAAAGCATATTATTGTACATTTCAAATTGTTATTTCAATTTTAAATTTTGTTAAAGCATAATTTATTTATAACATTTTCCATATTTTTTATTTCTATTTAACAAACATAGCCTCTTTCTGAGCAGTATGTGTAATATTTTGGGGGTTCAGCTGAATATCGCAGCATGAGAAAGCATGACTCAACAAGATGGCTATCTGGTACCATGTGTTTATTCAAAGAATGACATGTGCAGAGGTTGCCAAGCAGGTGGTTAGTCGAACCATGTGATAAGTATACAAACCAATAAGAAAGAGTAACATCCGATAAATTAATAGATGTATGAAAATACTACAGAATGAATCTTTAGAGTAGGGGTCACAGAATTATCAAGGGGCCCACGGGCAGTTTTTTCCTATGAAATATTATATGAAATTCAAAGGCGGGGCGGGGGAGGGCCACGACAACTTCAATTGTGGAGGACTGTATGTTAATATGATTAAGAATATGGAAAATGCTATAAAGCCAGATTATCTGTAATATACTGTATATAATAACAATCAATATATTATAATTATTGAAATTATATTTCAAAGCTTTCACAGTCACATGACCACAATTTCTGAGTTTTTTATCAGAAGACAGCTTTACTTTTTTTATGCAAAAATTTTCTCTGTATTTTTGGACGATTTCCTTTCAATTTACTGTTTGCCTTTTTAGCACTTTCAGCAGTTTTCAAATATTTGAGCACATTGAACACAAATCATAGATTACCCCAAATGTAAAACTGTTTTAGCTTGTAACAGATAATTCCTACAATTGATTCATTCAGCACTTAGATCACCAATCTAGATAATCATGTATCTACTCTCTCTTTTACAATATTTACAGATTCATGTTTTGCCAATTATTTTTCTATAAATTGAAATACATTAACTAAAAATTCTACCAATTACTGATAGATTGTTTGGGTTGGTGAAAATGCCAACCAATTTAAAGATTATTTGGAAATGTGATTTACAGAAGAGAATTCAGTCAAAATATGAGTCAGTTTTCTAGGAAGTGTGTTTTTTTTTTTAAATGTAAAAGGAGACATTCTAAGACAAATGGTATCTGTTAAAAAATTTTATTTTGAATATTTATTAAATGATAGAGATGGTTCAGTTATAAGCTCACTGAAGTTGAGAGTAACTCTGAAGGAGATAAAGTATGCACATTAAACCTATATGAATACAGGGACCAATTATATCACTTTTAGATTTATTTGTAACACATATTTAAGTAATACTACCTTGCTGTCAGAATTAACATTAACTTCTCAATTAACTTAGTCAATATTATACTGTATATTTCTGTGTTTAATGCACCAAGTAATCCAGTTTACAAGTAGGCCTGAATAAGTGAATATGTGATATTACCACTCACTTATTAAGGTGTCTGTGTTATGACAACTTGTTGATTTTTTTCGTCAGGAAAAGATGTGTATTATTTACAGTGACATAGATAATAAGAGGTGCATATTATACATGCTTGTGCATTGTATTCAGAAATATACAGTATGTTTATCAGTGGACTTACCTGGTGTCATAACTATACAACAAAATCCAATAAATCTAAAAAACTACAGATAATTATTGAAGAACACTTAACAGTTTTATGGATGTATCAGATTTAAGGGGATTTTGTTGTATACTTTGACCTCATATCAAGAGGTGGAATTCCTGTATGTGTAATTTTACTGTATATGTATCACAGTTTTTTCTTTAACAAATATAACTTGAAATCTAATTTTTTTTTATTAAGACCAACGATAAATAAATAGTGCTGAAACCCAGAAATTCTGAGAAATTTTTAAAACGGTCACAATGTCCATTTGAGAGAATTTGGTTTATGGCATCATAATTGATCATCTAGATCAAAAGATTTTTTTTCTATAAGGTGATTCTTGCTTCTCATTCAAATTATTTTTTGGAAAACAGGTATGCTTTTTTGGCTTTCATTTCCAAATTTTCTTGACAAAATTTTATGAATTTAAAAATTGCAAGGTTAAAGCTAAGTTAAAAACTCCATATTTCATTTGCTCAGTTAGATTCAGATTGTAACCTTACATTGATTGTGTCTGCTCAGCAATAGAATGTGAAACTTTATTCATTATATTAGCTCAATAAGATACTACATTGAATCAAGAAAGGTGAAAACTTCATTTTATTTCGTTATTTCGTCATTTCTCTTCACAGTCCTAAAATGCTACAGTTAAAATATAAGAAGCCTTTTTAAGCAGCTTGCCATTTTCTTTTGGTTTTTGTCTAGATGTCTAGTTGTGATAAAACGAGGTATGATGTCTGGTGCAGTGTACAATTGATATTATTGATACAGTAGATAATAGAAAAAACAATTTGATAAAGTATGAGTCTATACCCGAATCGTTACTATCTTCTACTGGGTCGTTATGCCCTTCTTGGTGTCGGAGACTAGTCCAAAAACTTTTTGAAAATTGATATGGTTTGAGAATTTGTCTCTTAGAAACTGATAACATTGTAATTCAATAAAATTGATTTAAACATGAGGCTTACTCTTAGGGGTCGCGATCTGATGCCGGTTTCTGGAATTAGTTCGCTTCCTGAAAAAGGTTGGTAACCTAGGTTCTACTGTATCCATAATTCTGCCTGGAACTGCACCTCACCTACTCACTCCTTAATACATTGTAAATTTCAAGATATATTGTAATTGCCTTCTAAAAGTCTGATCCAGTGTATATATATTAAATATTATTTTCAACTATTTTTTATTATGATTAGTCTGATATATTATCTTATTGTGCAATACACAGATCAGTCTACCAACATTCACCTTTACAGTTAACTTTTACTGAACTTTAACACATTCAAAAGAGGTTTTCTTGTCTTTGTTTTTATTTCTATCCGACCTGTCTGACACCACTGATTCCTTACTTTCACATTTCTTTGGGTAGTTACCTAGGGAACAAGTGTTTATAGAAGCATTCATTTGTAAAACTACAAAAACTAGAAAAATCAGAATGGTGTAAATAGAAGCTATAAATTGTCCAGAATACACATATAAAAAATAGAAAATCTCTTTTGAATCCTTTCCGATTTGGTAAAAAGCTTTAGTCTTAGGAGACAATTGTCTTTTGTAACATTACTTTGATCTAGACCGAGAAAATATTTTGTATGTGTAATCACTCTAAGATATACATGTACATTGAGGACATTCAAATTTTACAAATGAAAATAAAGATTGAAGGTAGATCAATTAGAAATACATCATGTCCACACCCCTGATTTGTAAGACAATGTCAAAACCCGTATTCAGGATATGATGATTGAAATAGAGACATAGTTGAAGTGATTTTATTCATTGGCAGCACTACTAGGTTAGATATTAGGCAAGACAGAAATTTTCATGAAGTATTTAACCCTGTATGAAACAAATTCATTGACAATTTAAATTTTCATTCTCACTGATTTTTTGTTTCACTTGAATTATTGATTTTGTTGTTGACATAAATATTCTAATTTTTTGAAGAAAATATAAATTTTAGAAATATTTTAAGTTATATAAAGAAAATTGACGTTTTGTTAAAATTGATGAATAAAAACTGCTGTTAATGTTTTAAATTTTTGTATTTTTTTTTTTAGTATCTGGTGAAACCCTATTCTCGTCTTTTTACCGGGAAATTATGCCAGGACAGCTGCACTGGACTAGGGCTTTTATGATTTCCAACTCTCGAGGGATTGTTAACATGCACAGGGACTTGGTCTATTGTCCCATCCAAACAACTAGACACTTTTTCCATGTCAGTCAATCTTACCTACTTAACTGACAGGGGGAAACTGGGTTGACAAATCCGAAGGTATTATCACAACTTATGCTGGGACTGTTACCTGGACCTCCAGGTTAGCGATCAAGCGTCTAACTCACTGAACCACCACGGCTCAAATGAAGTAATCAACATGGAGTAATCACAGTAGGGCTTGTAATCAACCTGGAGTAATCATAGTACAGGTTGTAATCAACATGTAGTAATTACAGTAGGGGTTGTAATCAACATGTAGTAATCACAGTAGGGCTTGTAATCAACATGGAGTAATCACAGTAGGGGTTGTAATCACAGTAGGGGTTGTAATCACAGTAGGGGTTGTAATCACAGTAGGGGTTGTAATCAACATGGAGTAATCACAGTAGGGCTTGTAATCAACATGGAGTAATCACAGTAGAGGTTGTAATCAACATGCAGTAATCACAGTAGAGGTTGTATTCAACATGCAGTAATCACAGTTGGGATTGTAATAAACATGAGGTAATCGCAGTAGGGGTTGTAATCAACATGGAGTAATTACAGTAGGGGTTATAGTCAACATGGAGTAATCACAGTAGGGGTTGTAATCAACATGGAGTAATCACAGTAGGGGTTGTAATCAACATGAGGTAATCACAGTAGGGGTTGTAATCAACATGGAGTAATTACAGTAGGGGTTATAATCAACATGGAGTAATCACAGTAGGGGTTATAATCAACATGGAGTAATCACAGTAGGGGGTGTAATCAAAATGGAGTAATCACAGTAGGGGGTGTAATCAACATGTAGTAATCACAGTAGGGGTTGTAATCAACATGGAGTAATCACAGTAGGGGTTGTAATCAACATGGAGTAATCACAGTAGGGGTTGTAATCACAGTAGGGGTTGTAATCAAAATGAAGTAATCACAGTAGGGGTTGTAATCACAGTAGGGGATGTAATCAACATGAAGTAGTCACAGTAGAGGTTGTAATCAACATAGAGTAATCACAGTAGGGGTTGTAATCAACATGAAGTAATCACAGTAGGATTTGTAATCAACATGGTGTAATCACAGTAGGGGAGTAATCAACATGGAGTAATCACAGTAGGGGTTGTAATCAACATGGAGTAGTCACAGTAGGGGTTGTAATCACAGTAGGGGTTGTAATCACAGTAGGGGATGTAATCAACATGAAGTAATCAAGGTAGGGGTTGTAATCAACATGGAGTAATTACAGTAGGGGTTATAATCAATATGGAGTAATTACAGTAGGGGTTGTAATCAACATGGAGTAATCACAGTAGGGGTTGTA
>NW_008709663.1:181232-182481 GCF_000327385.1 Lottia gigantea | reverse complement strand
TTGTATCACATGGAGTATTACAGTAGGGGTTATAATCAATATGGAGTAATTACAGTAGGGGTTGTAATCAACATGGAGTAATCACAGTAGGGGTTGTAATCAACACGGAGTAGTCACAGTAGGGGTTGTAATCACAGTAGGGGATGTAATCAACATGAAGTAATCAAGGTAGGGGTTGTAATCAACATGGAGTAATTACAGTAGGGGTTGTAATCAACATGGAGTAATCACAGTAGGGGTTGTAATCAACACGGAGTAGTCACAGTAGGGGTTGTAATCACAGTAGGGGTTGTAATCACAGTAGGGGTTGTAATCAACATGAAGTAATCAAGGTAGGGGTTGTAATCAACATGGAGTAATTACAGTAGGGGTTGTAATCAACATGGATTAATCACAGTAGGGGTTGTAATCAACATGGAGTAGTCACAGTAGGGGTTGTAATCACAGTAGAGGTTGTAATCACAGTAGGGGATGTAATCAACATGAAGTAATCAAGGTAGGGGTTGTAATCAACATGGAGTAATTACAGTAGGGGTTGTAATCAACATGGAGTAGTCACCAATCAAAATAATCTGTAGGTTATGAAGAACATATTTATAGAACTAATGTTCTTCAATATACCTAGATACCTAGATACCTCAATGTACCTGGAGTAATCATAGTACAGGTTGTAATCAACATGTAGTAATTACAGTAGGGGTTGTAATCAACATGTAGTAATCACAGTAGGGCTTGTAATCAACATGGAGTAATCACAGTAGGGGTTGTAATCAACACGGAGTAGTCACAGTAGGGGTTGTAATCACAGTAGGGGTTGTAATCACAGTAGGGGTTGTAATCAACATGAAGTAATCAAGGTAGGGGTTGTAATCACAGTAGGGGTTGTAATCACAGTAGGGGTTGTAATCAACATGGAGTAATTACAGTAGGGGGTGTAATCAAAATGGAGTAAACACAGTAGGGGTTGTAATCAACATGGAGTAGTCACAGTAGGGGTTGTAATCACAGTAGGGGTTGTAATCAACATGGAGTAATCACAGTAGGGGTTGTAATCAACATGGAGTAATTACAGTAGGGGTTGTAATCAACATGGAGTAATCACAGTAGGGGTTGTAATCAACATGGAGTAATTACAGTAGGGGTTGTAATCAACATGGAGTAATCACAGTAGGGGATGTAATCAACATGAAGTAATCACAGTAGGGGCTGTAATCAACATGAAGTAATCACAGTAAGGGCTGTAATCAAC
>NW_008709663.1:149254-150504 GCF_000327385.1 Lottia gigantea | reverse complement strand
ATAGTGTTCAGGGTAACTAAAGAAAGACTTATGTTACAGAGGGTACACAAGGTAAAATAGTACCATCAGTTGATATATTTAATGCTAGCTCTTGTTGATAAGTGTTCAGGGGTAAACTAAAGATAGACTTACGTTACAGAGGGTACACAAGGTAAAATTGTACCATCAGCTGATATATTTAAAGTTTGCTCTTGTTGATAAGTGTTCAGGGTAAACTAAAGAAAGACTTACGTTACAGAGGGTACACAAGGTAAAATAGTACCATCAGCTGATATATTTAATGCTTGCACTTGTTGATAAGTTTTCAGGGGTAAACTAAAGAAAGACTTACGTTACAGAGGGTACACAAGGTAAAATAGTACCATCAGCTGATATATTTAATGCTTGCAATTGTTGATAAGTGTTCAGGGGTAAACTAAAGAAAGACTTACGTTACAGAGGGTACACAAGGTAAAATAGTACCATCAGCTGATATATTTAATGCTTGCACTTGTTGATAAGTGTTCAGGGTAAACTAAAGAAAGACTTATGTTACAGAGGGTACACAAGGTAAAATAGTACCATCAGTTGATATATTTAAAGTTAGCTCTTGTTGATAGGTGTTAAAGGTAATCTAAAGAAAGACTTACGTTACAGAGGGTACACAAGGTAAAATAGTACCATCAGCTGATATATTTAATGCTTGCACTTGTTGATAAGTGTTCAGGGGTAAACTAAAGAAAGACTTATGTTACAGAGGGTATGCAAGGTAAAATTGTACCATCAGTTGATATATTTAAAGCTAGCTCTTCTTGATAAGTGTTCAGGGTAAACTAAAGAAAGACTTACGTTACAGAGGGTATGCAAGGTAAAATTGTACCATCAGTTGATATATTTAAAGTTTGCTCTTCTTGATAAGTGTTCAGGGTAAACTAAAGAAAGACTTACGTTACAGAGGGTACACAAGGTAAAATAGTACCATCAGCTGATATATTTAATGCTTGGACTGTACCACTCTCTGTAATATTGGTGTCTATTTTATCAGTGTCTTTATTTACATTCAGAACCTTCTTGACTAAATTTACCACAGTATCTATATAGGGTAGAAAATAGGACATGAATTTTAGATTAAAATAGCTGTGCGCCTCTGATGGAAGATAAAATTGTAAAGAAATAAGTATTTCAGTATGATAACAATTTAAGATTGCAGTTCTTATTGTCATATGGTGAAACAAGCACCTGCTAGCTATTTTAATCTTTTAATCTGAAGG
>NW_008709663.1:83284-149204 GCF_000327385.1 Lottia gigantea | reverse complement strand
ATTCAACATGTAGTAATTACAGTAGGGGTTGTAATCAACATGTAGTAATCACAGTAGGGCTTGTAATCAACATGGAGTAATCACAGTAGGGGTTGTAATCAACACGGAGTAGTCACAGTAGGGGTTGTAATCACAGTAGGGGTTGTAATCACAGTAGGGGTTGTAATCAACATGAAGTAATCAAGGTAGGGGTTGTAATCACAGTAGGGGTTGTAATCACAGTAGGGGTTGTAATCAACATGGAGTAATTACAGTAGGGGGTGTAATCAAAATGGAGTAAACACAGTAGGGGTTGTAATCAACATGGAGTAGTCACAGTAGGGGTTGTAATCACAGTAGGGGTTGTAATCAACATGGAGTAATCACAGTAGGGGTTGTAATCAACATGGAGTAATTACAGTAGGGGTTGTAATCAACATGGAGTAATCACAGTAGGGGTTGTAATCAACATGGAGTAATTACAGTAGGGGTTGTAATCAACATGGAGTAATCACAGTAGGGGATGTAATCAACATGAAGTAATCACAGTAGGGGCTGTAATCAACATGAAGTAATCACAGTAAGGGCTGTAATCAACATGGAGTAATCACAGTAGGGGTTGTAATCAACATGAGGTAATCACTGTAGGGGTTGTAATCAACATGAAGTAATCACAGTAGGGGCTGTAATCAACATGAGGTAATCACAGTAGGGGTTGTAATAAACATGGATAATCACAGTAGGGGTTTTAATCGCAGTAGGGGTTGTAATCAACATGAAGTAATCACAGTAGTGGTTGTAATCAACATGGAGTAATCACAGTAGGGGTTGTAATCAACATGAACTAATAACAGTAGGGGTTGTAATCAACATGGAGTAATCACAGTAGGGGTTGTAATAAACATGAAGTAATCACAGTAGAGGTTGTAATCAACATGAGGTAATCACAGTAAGGGTTGTAATCAACATGGAGTAATCACAGTAGGGGTTGTAATAAACATGAAGTAATCACAGTAAGGGTTGTAATCAACATTGAGTAATCACAGTAGGGGTTGTAATCAACATGGAGTAATCACAGTAGGGGTTGTAATCAACATGAGGTAATCACAGTCAGGGTTGTAATCAACATGGAATAATCACAGTAGGGGTTGTAATCAACATGGATAATCACAGTAGGGGTTGTAATCAACATGTGGTTATCACAAAATAATCAGCTTCATTACTTCATGTTGATTATAAGCCCTAATGATCACACTATGCAGATTATTGGAATAATTGTACTCAAAATGGAGTTGCCACGGTGGAAGTTATAATCACAATGGTATTCATATTTCCACTACATACCAAGAAGATAAGAAAATATAGCAAAAGATATTTATTTATTTCTTAAATCACAATATCAACAATGTAACCATTTGAAAGAAATGCTACGCTTTATCAAAAAAGCAGTAATTGGGCATTATTTGCGTAGTGAGATCTATGCTCATAACAATTAATATTGGTCTGTAATAAACTAACACAGTAGTAGTGTCCCTTGGTCTTAGTTTGTGTGAAGAGTAATGTACAATATTCAAATATTTAATCCATGTGCAAAAATAAACTAGAGACAACAGAGATCTGTGAAAGGAACCAATCAAAATAATCTGTAGGTTATGAAGAACATATTTATAGAACTAATGTTCTTCAATATACCTAACCATACGTGATATCATTATGACCCAATAAACGCTGAAATCTGTATCCTGATATCATTATGACCCAATAAACGCTGAAATCTGTATCTTGATATCATTATGACCCAATAAACGCTGAAAACCTTATGACACGCCCACTTTATGATTGACAGGCCAATGTAAATATAAGGTATGAATGTGGATCTTGTTATTGTTATGGGGAAATAAACACTGGTTTATCATGTGACGAGACGTAAACTTGTCATTTATCTTGTCACATGATAGCGTTTATTTCATCATAACGATAACAAGATCCACATTCATTCCTTAAGCGAATACATAAAATCAGTATAAGCTTTGAGTACAGGATGCACAGTCAAAAAATATTAATATCATTCATTATAAGATATGTGGGTTCTCCTAAAATAGATATCATTAATTGGTTTTAAATATATACTTAGAATAAAAGTTTTAAAATTTGGTCCCATCAAGATGGATGTTCACGTTTTAAAATACATAGTATGACAGCCTTTAACCCTTCAGCTATTTCACTGGCGGTGTAGGGCGTATTCAATGGAGGAACGTGTATAAAGGCTGCTTTCGATTGGTCGATATGTAACGATCTGTAGTAGGAAAAATCACACAGATACCTGAAATATACAAAAATAATATTGTATAATACAATATAGTCTGGCTTTTGTCCACAGGTGCAGGGGCTGATAGGGGCCAAAGAATTGTCAAGCGGGTCTCCCAGAATCAGGCATTATGAGTACCACAAAACACAATAAGCTACTTGTAGTCACGTTCCAATTCATATCCCTGAATGAGTACAAACATCTCCACTGGTTCATAGATTAATAAATCAAAAGTATTGTCTCACCTTCCTGCATCGTGTGATACTATAGATTTTATTTTTAATGGTAAATTATTGACGGCTTCACAAACATGTTTCATATCAATACCAGAAACTATACAGTTATCTCCCCCTTCTACACAACATTCTGTCAGTGGAAATGTTCCTTTCACATCCTCTCTACAATAACCATCATTATGAGCCTTCTGTTCCAGCGTTAATTCTGAGGCCATAGAACTTACTCCAACATGGATTACTAACTGAAAAAAAAAATCAAAATTTATTTCTTATGATCCAATATCTACTTCTTAATTGTCTGCATTTTATAAATAAATCAAGATGAATATACACAAAGCTATACATAAGAAATTCCAAGATGTTCACTCAAGGGAGATTATATGAGAATTTGATCAAGTACCATTTTAGCACAGTCATCTTCGTTGATGTGAGATGCCATGTACACAGAACACAAGAGAAACTTATTACTCAAATGGATATACAGTGGAGCCTCGTTTATCCGCACATTCCCGTTCCCAATAAAATTGTGCTGTTTAATGAAAATCCGGATAGTTGAAACATGCCATTCCATAACTAGAGTTATATCCCTTCCTATAAGGACAGCTGTCAAATGTCTCAATATTTGCCTTACCAGATAATTGAGCTCAATATTTGCTTTGAGCTAAATTTTTCGCGTACCTTTTTTTTCACTATTTAATGCAATTTCTTTTATTAGGTTCTTCTTCAGATGCCCAATAGCAGACTGTGCCAGTTAAGATTGTTGCTAATAATATTAAGATATTTAGAAATAACTGCATAAGAGCATGTCAAAATGTTCTGGAAGTGGCCCCTGTCCTCAGTGTTCTAAGAGGCAAGTACACGATAGTTATGATCAAAAAGACTTACATCAGGGTTGTTGGTCTGCCATAATTGAGGTATAAGTTTTTGAGCCGATTCGTATTCTACTGGTAATTCTTGTATAACTAGCTTGATATTCTCTCCTAATCCTAGTTGCTTTAATTCTTTCACTGATTCCCAACTAGCATTAACGTCATGGCCACTGAATGGTCCAAATCCTACAAAATAATAATAATTCTCAAATAGATATGGTATCATGGAGTGCTTGGGCTAACAATGTTTTCCTACATGATGTAGTGTGCAATGAAAGCCAATTTGTCAGGGCAGTGGCAATTTCCAACAGTTGCGAATCTTGAAGTGGGGCAATTTGAATTACTCCAGACTATTTCTTTGAATTTGTCAACTCAGAATCCATTTCAGGAGAGTCCATTATTTAGTATTTCTGTTACCTGTACCAAAAACAGTCCGTATTTGATATCGTGTGTTTACTAACAACCAAAGGATCAGTATTAGTTGAAAAACAATCCAACTTACCTGTTACCACGACTGTCTTGTTGGAATTTATTACATTCGTCTCTGGAGGTTTACTTCCCATGGTTAATCTTCAACAGTTTCTATTATAGACCTACAATGACAATGAAAATAACAAAATACTTTCTCTGTTAAAATAGTGCTCAATACAACTGTAGAGTGATATAGAACTAGAAATATTAAAACACGTTGGTTGTTACATGACTTTCATACTACATTTAGTGTTAACATACGTACAAAAAGTTAAATGTACTTCATGATTCAAGTTCTGTTTTTAATATTTCTAAATTAGAAATTAACTAATATGTCAATGATATAAGCATAGGCCACCTTTGGTTCGGTTTTTCCTATATAAGAAGATATAAAATAATTGTTAATGTTTTTTCCTAGCCTATCAAGATTAAGGATAAAGTCTAGAATCAGTATGCCTAGACTGAGACATCTGCCTCTATTCCAGCCTCTGATAGCTATTTTGAAAGTTGTGGGCTGGTACGGAGACAGAAAAACTAGGCTATGGTGGCCTAATATCAGTATGCCTAGACTGAGACATCTGCCTCTATTCCAGCCTCTGATAGCTATTTTGAAAGTTGTGGGCTGGTACGGAGACAGAAAAACTAGTCTATGGTGGCCTAATATCATATCAGCTTACGTGACCGTCAATAAATCATATAATCAGACATGCTTTATCATTTATAGCTCTGATAACCCTTGCAATTGACTCAAGTCAGTTAAACAAGATAATATATTTCCTGTTAAAGAGGGCAAAAAAAATCCAATGATACTCTTGTAATGTATAATCCTTACTGTCTGACTACATTGAACTCTGAATTGAATTTTTGCTCTCGTTTCATAAATATTCAAAATATAATTTTCAATCGTATGTCATTTGTCTTAGAATGCCTTCAGGTCCATATAATATTAGGTCCAGTGATTTTACATTTAAAATAGACACACTTCCCTCCAGAAAATTCACATGAAAATGACTTACACTTTTCGGTCTGACAATTCCCCTCTGTAAAATCATTTTTACAATTAATATTTTTTTCAGTGTTTAACATTTACATCAACCCAAGTCTCTCTAAGTCTCTCAGTAGTATTTTGTATTTGATGTTTCAATTCACATGATAAAGATTTTCAAATTTCAATTCAGAAAACAGTTAGTCAAAGAGTGATATTTAGGGGTAGAAATCAGATTAAATAATGGAACACGATTTTATGGTTCACATGTAGGGCTACTACTGCTGGGTTTATTGTACTCAATGTTCCAACAAATTACATTGTCATTATCAGGTGAATGAGAAGAACACCAATGAGGAAATATAATAATAATAATGTTGTAGTACACTTCAAACTTGTCAACAAACAAATAAGGAATTCTTTCTTTGAAGTCTACAGTCCTAAATGGAATGGTGCTAATCGTGAAAGCAAATCGTTCGAAGCCCACAAATAGTTGTTACTTACCTTATATTTTGACGTTCTTAATTAACAATACTGTTGTTCTATGGATTTGATTTACACCGTACTAGTTACTGTCACTTCGTTCCGTTATCATTTATAAATTTGTACGAAACCGGTTACGTACAAATGTAAACTAACATTTAAGGCAACGAAATAAAAAAAAAATCATAAGTTCACACAAAAATAATAATTTATGCATTAAACTCTTCACCATGCGCCATAAATATTTATTAGTAGTTGTTCAAGATTAAAAAATAACATGCTTTGTTGAAAAATTCTCATTTACAGCAGTTTAACACACTCTAACCTATAAGTTTCAACAAAGTTATGAAAAAAAGTCAGCAAGTACCAATCAGTCTTTTAATCAAATAGGGAAAACCAAACCACAATTTTACCATATATATCATTCATCCAATGAAAAAATAAAACATATTTAAGATAGAACACTTTATTTGTTAATTAAAATTTGTTTCAAAACCTTTGTGAACTCATGTCATGTCACTTGTTCCTAAAGACTTATTGTGTTAAATTGTAAATTCTTGTTTGTAAATGCTTGTTTTCAGTAATATGATACAATGTGAACAACAGCTATCATTCCTGGCCAGTATGTTTTAATGGTTTGGAATAATCTAAACCCAGCCCTGCTGCCAGGAATGAATTGGTGCTAGGGCTCAGATTTTGTACTCAAAACATATTAAAATCTATATCTTTATGATTTTGTACAAAGACACTAAATAAATCAATCTCTGCTGAAATGAAGGTGATTTTGCTCTGGCTGAATTTTGCCTTGCTGGGGAGCAGCCCTCACGGATCCCACCCTCACGACGGGACTGTCAAAACCTTTGAGGCTATAATTTGGTTTCATATTTACAAACCCTTTTTGCTCATGTTGACTTTATGACTGGGAGAATCTCAATTTTCAACATATGCTTGTGGTGGCATCTTTGAAAATCTTATCAATCAATGAATTGAGTAAAACTGTGCTCCCAAAAAATGAAAAAATGCATTTTCCACCAGTTTCAAGTTAATGTTTGCGCATGTCTTACTTTCTAGCAATATTTAAATTTGACAGTTGACCAAGGTTGAATTTGCCACCATCCAGTTGATTGCTGTTGTAAGCAAGTTGCTAATTTAACAACAGGAACCCTTTTTGAATCACTAGTCCACCTAAGCTGAATTTAGTTGAACTTAAAGTCTATTAAAGAAAATTAACAAATGAAGCAAATTTTAATTTCTACTACATAATAAATCTCCATTAATTATAAAATATATTATTAAGCTGACTAGACTAGTAAATATTATAATAAAAATCTAACAAAATTGGAAAATTCCAAATAATCTCATTGGAATAGACCTTGTCTCCTTCTATTAAAAAGGGAGACTATCCAATCTATCTTTCATCACTTTCATTTACTGTCTGGATAAGAGTTAACAAGTTTTGGAGGAAGTGAAGAATCAACTAGACTATCAGCAGTATACTATAAGGTGTTCCAAATCAACTAGACTATCAGCAGTATAAGTCGTTCCAAATCAACTAGACTATCAGCAGTATACTATAAGTCGTTCCATTAAACAAGTTTTCTCTCAATGATCACTGATTATTATCAGCTTTCATATCTTTTAAATCAAAGAAAAATCTAAGAAAATTTCCTGTCTAAAATAATATTATAAGCTTATATCACAGCTAGCTAAGGTCTTGGGTTTAATGATAAACTATTAGGCCCTACATAAAACAAGTCTTCCCTATCTAATAATCTGTCATAGCTTTTAAATTTAACAAAATCTAAGAAAAATATAAACATTTCCTGTCATGAGACTAAAATATTATTATATATCACAGCTAGCTAGGGTCTAAGGTTTTAACAACAATATAGACTAAACTTAACAAGTACTGACCAATAAAGATGTACATTCAGGCACGATTCATAACATAAAAATATAAGCAGTCCATGGAATTTCAAGTTGTATTGAACTCAATATAAGTCTGACTTGTAAAGTTTCAGAAACTATTCATTCTTTAAGCTTAATATAATTTCTACCCAAAACTAAATGGACTGTTTATGTGTTAATCTTTTGATCTGCCGAGGATGATCACAAATATGTTTGCACGATAACATCACATAATGTTTCTATAAATATAGGTCAAGATTAATTATGCACATCCAGGAACTCTTCTAAATAGTTCATTTAGAGGTAAAATAGGTGGCATTGGACATAATGTCTATGTGACATATACAGATGTTAATACCACTTGTTAAGCCTTGCCTTGAAACAGAGTAGACTGTTCTTTACTTATGTGAGGAAACGTCTCTGAATATGCATAATAATCTATAACTGATAATGCAATATTTGACACAAATTTTTTGAAGAATTTCATCAACAAATCACAAAGCCTTCGCTTTTCTAAATATGAGATCATGTGAAACTATGTACAATATAATCATTAGGTAAATAAAAAGTCTTGAAGCTGATACATCCATTTTAAATGGTGGATCACAGGCTGTATTTGGTCTTTATTCCAAACAACACAGTAGTATATGAAGATGGGTTATCAGAGAGGACATGCTGGTGGACATCCATGGATTGCATTGGTAGGATTCTGTTTGCGCATACACGAACACAGCCAATTCAGGTTATATTTCCAAAGGTTTAACAAAGGATAAGCTGGCTCAGGATCCGTGTAAAATTACAGTCTTGCTTTCTTTCCCCAAGCCAAAAGGTTAGACCTTGTACAAGCTGGTAAATATGATCTGTTCATTACCCCCTACTGTTATTTAAATCTGTGTAGATTCAGCTATTCTGTTAAGATATTGTATGTAGGAAGGAGACAGTACATCACTTCCTTTCAAACACTGAGATAAAGAGAAATCACACGGTAACATCTTCTCTGAAATATAGAGAAATTAAATAGAGTTCTACACAGTGGCATTTCTTATAAGGCGAGGAGGCTGTGTAGGGACCACAGAAGAGGGGTCATAAACAATTCTGTCCCTATTTATGATAAGTTATTTGAAAGTGAAGGGGGGTGATGGATTGAGGGTTATTTGGGGGCGGAAGCTTGCTCATCTGCAGTTTCTGTTTTTATTTCCATTTATTTCATGTTCAGTTTAGAGTGTGTTCAATGAGGAAATTTTGTCAGGACAGGGGCTTAAGTTTTTTACTTTTTTGATTTTCCAAGGGATCTTTCATTAGAACAGCAGATTGTAGCAGGCAGGGTCCTGATTTATTGCCTTATTCAAATAAAGACTTTTCCAAGCTCAATGGTATTTGCAATAATGACATCATGGTCAAATTTTTGCTGGATTTTTTACTAGAGCAATCAAATTATTCACTAACTTACCACTATCGACCCACTGATCATGTGCTATATAAGTCAATGCAGGAACACAATACTGAGCCACACAATCATCCAGTCTTTCATCACCTTTATCTTCTTCTATTAGACTTGAACCTCCAGTCATCCATACCGGTACCACTATATGTTCATAATGCTATAAATATATAAAAAAAAAAATTAAAAATTAAAAAGAAGATGGAATTTTATATCCTTATTTGGTGCAATTTGTTGATATTGGATATAGCACAAATGAATAATTTTCCATGAATTTATAATCATTACAATCTACATGTATGTTAGGAGGACTGAAAATCATAGCAAAATGACTAAGACCAGAGGCGTATTTAGGGGGAGCCACAGCTTCACAACTTTCGTTACCAAAATCATGTTAGATGTATTCTCCGCCTTCCTAGATTAGAAAAGTTTCGAGGGAGGTCCCCACTGACCCTCCACCATGACTAGTGCCCTTTGCCGCATGTAAATTTAAATGCAAATATTATAATATTTCTCAAGCTACAGACCTCGGGAAAACCAACGCAGCTATCTAATAAATGTAGTTCACTATTACTCAGTTCATAAACACACCCTTCCACGGAGGAGAAAGGGTTAAACTCTATATTAGGGAATCCTATACCATCTTCCTCATCTACTCCTGTAAAATATATTACTATTGTTTAAATCCTTGGAACAATGGGTACTGGCCCAGTTCCACAAGAAATCTGATGATAAAGTTTGTCATGAATATTATATTCTCAATGTAAAATTCTATGACTTACGATACATTCTTATGGTAAGATTTTTTTTATGGAACAGGGCCATTATTCTTTAAAGTTAACTTAAGATGAATAAAATGCTCCAGCGACCTAATTGGTCAATCAACTTCGGGAACAAATACATAGTATCATTTCGTATTTATAAAGGGTAATTTCATGCCAAAAATTTAAAATTTTCTTTTGATAATAAACAGCAAGTAAAGCTGGATATAGTGTTTTTGTCATCTATTTGACACCCTTCATCATTCTATTGAAACTTCTCTATTGAGCTCTTCCACAAATGCATTCTTTATATCAATATGATTGCTATAAAAGCTACCTTTTTTATTGAAGAGCATGTTGAATCCAAATAAAACTCCCCATCGTTTAATCTCTATCTTTCTACGGATATACATTCCTAATCTGAAAAATAACATCATACACAAATGGATATTAAATGTCGAAAAAATTATTGAACACAACAAAGTTTGTGTTTTTTATTTTCTGAATACAATTCAAATTGATTAGGGCTCAAGGACAAAGAAATTGTGGGACACAACAAAGTTGTTTACACTATTGATATCAAACTTTTAAAGTTAGAAATGGAGGTTAACTTTCTAATTAAGGACTTATGGTAGCTAATTGACTGGAGCTCATCTCATGCTACCAACATGTATTTCAGATAAATAGCAGTTTATATGATAGTGATACCATAAAACATTTAGTTTAAGAGGAATTGCACATTAAGTGGAGAAGCACAGACGTCCGACAAAAGATTGAAATGGTTCAAATTGAAACAAACCATTCTATAATCCCTTTTAAATAAAAATACCAACCTTTCATGGTTTAAATCTGTACCATAAGCAAAATAGTATAAATATCCTGCTGGTGGTCTAGCGTTGATTGTAAAACATAATGGAGCAAATGGGACAGCTTTATCTTCATCTAAACTTCTATAAGATATAAAATAACGTAGTTCTAAAGTTCTGTTTAATGCCTATATTTTCTCTATTGAAAATGAGCAATTTACGTTTTGACGTAGCAGAATAGCTCTGTGTGCAATGATATAAATTGTTTGTTGACAGCAGTGGAGAACCTTCTCTTCTCTGATTTTTAGTTGTTGGGTATCTAAACTATCAAAGCCTCTCCAATCTGTAAAGAGTGAGTGTCAGGTCTCCCCCAGGGCAATCTGTCTCTAGGGGAGGGGCAAATAATAACTAACTTACTGTCCAGTAGGTGAGAATATTTCCTTCCTTGTGGCCACAATTTCTAGTCCAATACCACTACTACTATCACTCTCTCTACAAATAAATTACAAAATGGTAAAATGTTTGGCAGGAACCTTCCATCCGACAAATGGCCAGAAGATATTCTGAGATTAAAATATTCAATTACAATTTATCGATGTGTTCAGATGTCACCCCTCACACTGTGTCTTTGATGTTATTTTTAAGAAACACAAGCGAACTCGTCACATCTACTTGTTTACTTTGAGCAATGCTTCGACCATTTTATCAATAAATTTGAAAAACATCTTGTGATGAAAAATTAGGAATATACAAACAGAAATGTGACTTACCTTCTAGATCTACATCCTTTGTCTTCAGCACTTTTCTGAAATAGAAACATGAAAATTAACTTCTAAATTCTATTTTACATGATTTGATAATCACTATAGGGACTAAAATAACTTAAAACTTTGTACAGGCGTTACTGCACCTGTAATGAAACCTGGTACTCTATACAAAGCTACATAAAAACTTTATAAAGGTTTAACAAGACTATCATTTCCTAGTCCAGGCCCAGGGGACACAAACCTTTTTTTATACTTAGCTGAGATTTTACTCAAATTTGAAACAGTTACTACAGGTGCATAATTGATTGTTTCTGGCATTATCACATTAATCTTAAAATTTTACCTTTTCTTGATGCGAGGGGCATTATGAATTAGAGTAAAAACTAAACTGAACGTGAGAAATGCTTTGTGTCCCTGGGGCCTGTACACAAAGGAAGAGCTGGGATATCTTGGTTAGAAGAAACAAGACTGAAACTTACCGCTTCTTTGCCAACTTCAGGTAAGAAATCACAAACATATTGTAGAAAGCAGCCAGAAGCCAGATTATTTAATTCTTGTTTCAGAACAGGCTCTGTTATCTGCGTAGAGTATTTCAGAGATTTGTGTAGAGATGATTTAGAATTGTAGATACCGTTCAAACATTGGATAGGGGAGGTAACTACATCTGTTAATAGCACTTGTTTATTCTTAGACATGATATGTTTACTGAGTTGTAGGCAGACGTTTCCTTGATCCAAACATTTTTGACGATAAAAATCCAGCATTATTTCGTAATCTGGCACAAATTGTTCATCAGGGTCAGTTTCCGAGAATCCAGTGTCGGAAAATTCTTCAATATCGTCCAAAAATTCTACTTTTTTAATTTTGTCTTCTTCGATGCCGATTTCACGTTGTAATTCTTTCTTGATATTTTGTAACTGTTCCTCTAAAGCTTCAAAAGATTCTCCTCCAATAAACGAATCTAAATCTTCCGAATTTGATTCTTCACCTTCATGGATGGAAATTCTGTCCAAATCCAAACTTTCCTCATCATCTTGTGAATCTTTCTTGTCCGTTTCCGAGGACGGAGTTTTCAGAATGGATTTCTCTGGAAGGAGTTCTATGGATGGAATGGATGATGGTATAGAACTCTCTGATGATGCTCTGTACAGGTTTTCAAAAAAAATGCTGTGTTTCTGTAATTTACAGCGGCAGAATTTTTGTTGATGTTTACACATGGCACAATAAACTCCGAATAATTTCTTACGATAATCAGGTCCTGCTGATGAAGGCCGAACTGGAAGCTGGCGTGTTGGTGGTCGCCGTAGGTTACCAGCTGACTGTGGTCTTCTTGACATTCGAACATGTTTATGTTGAAATCTATCATAAATTTTTCTACCCGAGTTACGTTTTACTTTGGGCATGTTCTTGTTAAATTCTGGATCAACCATATATACAGGCGAATCCATATTGGTAAGGTCGCAGATCTCTTCAATGAATTCCGCCTCTTCAATGGAGAGGTAAAAAGGGTCATCCTCAGACACTTGAGGAGAGTTGGCATTCATGACCACATCTAGAACTTTGGAATCAAAATTTTCTGGAGGAGTTTCCATTATTTCTTGCAAGAAACCTAAACTCGATTTTGATCTGTCTGAATTTTGAGAGATTTCTGTATTTTCGGACTCCAATGAAATTGTGGATACGTCACCATCATACTGCAAGCTGTCCACATCACTGGCACTGGCATTGGTGAAAGAGGTATCCAGGTCTGTGGGAAGAACATCCCTTGAATCTTCAGTTGAACCTTTCTGTTTGACAATTTGGGAAGTTTTAGAATCTTTTGAGTCGTCAACTGAGCAAGTTTCAGATTTGTTTTGGCCTTTCTTTTCATCTCTGGAAAATTCTACATCTTTGAGCTCTTTCTGTCCATTTGAAGAAGCTTCAGGATCATTCTGTGGTTTGATATCACTTTCTTGAACAGAAGAAGACTCTCCTTGAGTGAAGGCTTCAGGTGAACTTTTGGAATTCGTTGATGATAATTTTTCAGACTGTTTCGGTTTCCAATTTTCCTTGTCCTCCTTTCCATCTGCATCATCTTCACTCTCAGGATTTTTAGACTCATCATTCGGTTTACAGGAGGATTTGGACTGGAGTTTTACCTCCTCATCTTCATCATCATCATCGTCATCATCTTCCCTGTCCTCCGTTTCAAACACACTGCGTTTATTGGCTGAGGTGGGTTCGCTGACTGGTGCCACTTCTGGTTCACGATAATAAATATTAACCGTCACATGATGGCGGGGAGAGACATCATTCATCCAATTATTTGAGATCGGAAAATCTTGAGTTAGCTCATCAGCGAATCGAACACTTTTTGGATGCCCGCTTTTTTCCGTTTTTAAAGAACTAGCACTTTTAGGTCGTTCTTTTTTGGGTTCTACTTGAACACTTTCTCTTTGAGTAACAGCACTAAGAGGTCTGCGTTGCATTTGTGTTTTGAACTCAAATGATAATTCTTTCGAATGGCGTTTAGGAGAAGGAGTGGCCTTCTTGGTTTGTTTTGGCGAGACTGTTCTGAGATCAGAAAATGCCCTTTGAGATTTTATTTTTGGATGACTTGCTTCAACACTATTCTGGCTTGAAAAAGTCTTTGACGTGTGTCCACTTTCGGTTAATGCTTTCTTAGCCTTGTCCTCAGGGGATCCTGGTTTTTTAAGAACTGCTGGTGCAGACACATGTCCATGTTTTTGGCTAATATCAGATTTTGAGATATGCGTAGATTTGGGACGTGAATTCGAGTCATTTTTAATTTTGAGATCACTGTTTGAGACAAGTCCTGTTGAGTTATCACCACCAAAAGCAGAATTAATATCATCTGCCCGTGTATCAACACCGTTGACACCACCATCGCCAACTGTGTCATGGCCAAATTGAGTATTAGCATTATCAATATAAAGACTCCCTGCACCATTTTTTTCTTGGATTTTTTGCTCAAGAACTGTATCTTTTTTATTATCTACTTCATCTGAATTTTCTCTGACATTCAAATCATTTGCTGTAGCTAACTTCACAATGTCTGAGCTTTTGTCCGTCGGTGAAGCATCTGAAATATGCACGATATTGTCATTTTAAATTTGAATCTTCTTTCAACAATAAAAAAACAAAGAAATCTCTCTGCAAAACTATTGAATAACTTATTTCCAGAAGAATCAACACTGAGACATCAAATTCATGATCTTTTTTCCCGTGGAGGAGCCAAAGGGGGCTTCGCAGCCCGAAGACTAGTTTTTCGGGCGAGGCATTAAAAAAAATTTTTTTTTGAACGGCCCGATTTTTTTTTTTTTTTTTTGGAATTTAAAAATGAAATCATATCTTTGCCTGAATATCCTATACTATAACTGTATTTTTTTAAATTGATAGCCCGATAGTATTCTCCTATAATAATATTTCATAATTCATATTATTTAGGATCGAAATCACTGCCCGAATGTCATTCGTAGTATTATATTTTACATATTTCAAAAATTGAAATCGCAGCCCGAAAGTAGAGTTTAGAACTTTTTTTACACAACCAAAAAAAAGGCAATTCGGGCACAGATTTCAATTTTTTTCAATAAATATTGTACGACAAAGAGTGAAAATACTCTACCGAATAACAATAGTGTTTCTCTCAAAGAGTTTGCAAAACTCTCATAACTAAGTTAGAAATTCGGACAACCTCAGATATCTCGTCCCCCCCTGGGACGTAAACCTAGCTCCGCCACTGCTTTTTTCCTTTCAGCTATAAGCTACATCAAAGTAAGAACTGTTATTGATGTAGTAAGTGACTGGGTTTGTTTAACTTGACATCCCTTTTGGAGAGTCCACAATGTAATTTTGGTACATTTTTATAATCAACTGTACTGACCTGTATCTAGTAATACATTATTAGTTTGTATTTGTGTTTCTATATCTTCATCTACACTGCTATTTCTGTAATAAAACAACAAAATATCTTTATAACTTTCAATTCTTGTTATTTTGATAAATAAAAAACAATTGTTTTAAGAAATTTCTTGAACATTATATACATAGTGTCAAAGGTGGGATTGAAGGTTGCAATTTGCCGCATTCAGAATACCAGTAGTATAATGTCTAGTATACAGTCTCCAAAAAGGCCCAATCCCTATATATACCACTGGTTACATCTTTCATTATACATGTCTACATCATAATAAATATCATCAGATATAACTTGTTTACTTACAAAGAGTTATGTTGATTAAAGTCTATGGTACCATCTACACTGGAAACCTCAGAAGTTTGGTGAATAGATTCTACTGTTAGGGGACGGTCCATTAACTTGTGTAGTGTACCATTATTATAGTTTGATACTATTCTACGTCTCCTCTGTAACGTACGACTCGGGCTTGGATCATGACTTGTAACATCTAAAAAATACCAAGATTATCGAACTTGCATAAACTTTCCTTATTTATTATTTTTAAACATTGTTACATGCCATACAATTCGGCATGTAACTTGTAATACTTTATAAACATGATTAAAAATTAATATTTTTTTTTCATGGTAGGCCTATATAACATCAACAACCTTGGAAAAAATCCATATTAGCATTTTCAAACTCTGTACCAACCTTTCATATCTAGAGGAGGATTCAAACCCACTGTACTTAATGGAATAGCGTTTGACATGTAAAAGGCAAGCAAGAAATCCATAATAATCTTTCAGCATCTTAGACATACAAATCTAAAATAAGACTGAAGCCTACAGTGCAGTGGACCAGTCCGTGAAGACATTCTATTTTCTGTTTCTTTTTTAAAGGAGTGGTTAGGTTCTCATGTATCAATAAAAATAAATTCTAGTGATTAACCAATCAGATTATGATAACAATTGAATCATTTCATGTGTGTATTTGCTTGTATTTGCGTCAGATTCGTGATTTCTGAGCCCTACCTGAGACAACACCTCGACAGTGCTCCATGGTAGGACCATCGTTCTTTACTGGATATAGTGGCTTTAATCTGAAATTAATGATGACATACATTCATAGCAGCATGGTTCCCTAACTTTTGGTTTCCTCGTAACCTCTTATCATTCACAGGGGTGAAACAAATAGAATCTCAAGGTGTAAAAACTGTTCAGCACTGTATTAAATGTACAAGAAGCCCTTTTGAAAAATTTCAGAGCAACAGTCTTATTGACTAGAGATCATCTCAAGCTGCCAACAAATATTTCAGATACACAACCCAGGACGTTAAGTTTGGAAATTTAGGTTGACCTTCCAATATTCGACTTATAAGCAAAGTAAGTAAACTCAAAATGTACTTTACCTATAAAAATATGAGTTAAGGGAACTTATTGAACATGTTGTCTACTTACTTTCCCTTGAGTAATTTCCCTTTAGTTCTAACATCGTCTTTCTGTCTCTGTTTTAATAAAACTTTATTCATATGACTTGTAGCTAGTTTGGTTCTAGCTTTCATTAGACGGGACGGATTCGATAATTCATCCTGAATAAAGAATAGTAAGTTATAAAGTCTGATTTTAACTGTACAATTTCAATATACCTCAGGTATTTTACCTATGAATTTTCATGTGAAGTTAATATGGGGATGTGAATATAGTTCATAGTTTTTGATTCATTTTGGGATAGTTCTGAATCTCTCCAATTCATTTAATACTATATTAGGACTATCTGTTAACTAATTTATACATTTCTTAATCATCTTGGATCCATATCTTACTAAGATCAAGAATTTATTTCGCATTATCTTTGAACTCAATAAAAGTAAAAAACCATGTGATAATCTGGAAACAGTACTAGTAAACATGGCCACCATTGAACTCAGTATAATATTACTTGATCTTAGTAAGATATGGATCACAAAATATATGGATATACTACATCTGAGTTTATTTATTATATAACCATATATCTTTGTGTGCTAATGTAATCTTTCTACTTCTATCTGACTTTAATACACTATAATATATTTTACAAACTCAAAGCTGAATTTCTTCCCTGTATAAGATTTAGTCAATTTAGAATAAAACAGATAAAAGTTTTAAATAGGCAGTGGCAATTTCATTGACTGGGGGCCACCTGAGCGCCCTGACATCTTTACAAATTTTAGAGGGCACCAGCTATACTGCTGAGGTCAGAGGGCCGGCCCCTGGAAAATTTTCTATTGTGAGAAGCCGGAGAATACATCTAACACGATTTTGGAAGTGAAAGTAGAATAAATTTTTCATTTTTAATGGCCAGAGGGTGGGAGGGGCCATGGCCCACAATTTACTTCCTGTAACGCCACTGTAAATTGATCTTGATTATTAATAAAACAATATATCTTACAGTAGGAGTATTATTTGGTGTATTAACAACAGAATGTTTAAATGGTTGTTTTATATGTAAATTAGAGTTGGATCTTTCAATACCACTAACACTAGTCTGGTTTGACCTTCCACTTCTAGCAGACGACAATGATGACCTGTGATAAAATGAAATTGAATAAAATAAGGAATGAATATTCGGCCTCAGTTTGTGCTCATAAAAACGACCAAGATGGGCAAGAGCATGTAATGAAATGTAACGAAATAAATAGTTCTGTTTGGGCTAATAGAGAAAGGTAAAACTGTACAACAAAATAAAACAAAATGAAATTTATGTCTTACTTTTCTGCTCGAGCTTAAGTTAATGAAGACAGACAATGTTAACCAACAAAATGAAATTTAAATCAAAATATCCTTCTTTTCTGTTCCAGTTTGAGCAAATGTCACACAAGTATAATGTAATAAAAAATTAATGAAATATGAAGAGTTTAATGTCCTACTAATCTGCTCCAGTTTGGGCTAATGGAGATGATCAATGCCATGCAGTGTGGAATGAGGGAAAATTCAAGTGCAATAAAAATTAGGTATGCTTGTGAATAAGTAACTGTTGTGAGGTTGTTTATAATCAGACAAGATTCACTTTAAGACATGGTGCTGAGAAAACAGTGATTATTAAAGTGACAGCTCCAGATAGATGTTGAAACATGTACAATAAAACCCCTGGAGGAGTAATAATGCCTTCAAAAAGATCAGTGATATCCACCTCTAAATGTCACTAAAAGGATTAATGAAATATCCATCTGGAACTGCCACTTTAAGTGCAAGGTATAAACTACTAAAAACAAAACTCAGTGCACCTTTTGGATATATTCTTTGATTTTGTGATGTTATCAACTGGTAAAGACTTGCTGCTAGTGGTGCTGTGGAAAGTTTGTGATTTAAGCATGCCCAGTGACATTTTAGGTTTATCTGCTGCCACTGTGAAAAAAGAAATAGAACTGTGCAGAGAAACAGCAATACAAATGATGTTCACTAAATGATAGGTCACAAGCCTATAGATGTTATATCTCTGTAGCTTATACATCCCAGGCCTTATTCTTGAAGTTTGTGTATCAGTCAATTTTAAATTAGATTCATTATACCATGTATTACCTTATTTTCTAAGTCTTTAATTCGAACAAATGAAACATTGAATATAAATCTTTGCATTCCATAGAAATTATGGATTCAATTTTGTCACTAAAACCATACCTGCCAAGTTATTACAGACAATAACCAAGACTCACTGTTTGTACAGATATTGAACATTGGCATTTATATACATTATTAGGTGGAAAGACTGAGTAGGGGTCAAGAGGTGGGCACAAGACCAGAGATTTAAGAGCTCGATGATGACCCCTCCTAAACTGACCTCCCATAGAAATACCATTGCACTAGTATTATGCTTGGCTTGTTCATTTTATTCTTGCTTACAACATAAATATTCAATTGTTTAATCTCAGCAAATAGACATAGCTGTTTAAATATTGTAAAATGCAAGAGTATATTTAAATGTTTGTAATTCAATATTATATTTTACTATTTAGAGAACAAGATAAACACACAGTTAATATTTCAAGTATAAAGTCAATAGATAAAACACAAGTGCTCAAACAGTGACAGAGGTTTTTTATGAGCTCTATAATTCATGATCACACTGAAAAAACATTGAAATATTTACATTAATTTTATGAGAATTAGAAAAGTTGCCTTTAAATAGCACCTTTAGTCTTAGAATATCTACGCTTTGATAAAAATATAAACATAAGCACACATTATGTATTCAAAATTTGTTTTTACAGAGGACAATTTTCAGCCAAAATTTTGAACTTTTTTGGGTTGAAATTTCTAGGTGAGAAATGTATATCTTTTCAATTTCAACTTACAAAATATTATATTTTTATCAATGTAAAATCTAATAAAGAAGACTATTGGTAGGTTGATATTCCAATTCTCTTAAAAAATATAGAAAAAATTCAAAAAACTTTTTTCGCTTTACTCAGATAATGAAGAGCTTTACTTACAGGTTGGTGTGGGTGAAATACAGATTTTATTAACTGGTAATAAATCTACTGATAAAAATGGCTCCGTCTGAAAAAATATTCAACAAGAAAACTAACTAAAATCATATCATAAGATGCTAAACACTGGAGAAACCTGAGTTACACAGTCCCTTTTCAACAGACTGTCGTTTGCCTTGTAAAAAATAGTTTGTTTGTGGCCATGGTTCAATTGGACAAACAGATTACGAATGTAAATAGGTTCATTTTAAGTCCTTGAAAAATTTCCGATTGGCAACAAAATAAATCAAAATCCCTGCTTCTTACCTCATACATTTTTATTGGCCTTCCTCTTGATTTTAAAATCTCCACATTTTTATTAATTCTATTGGACTGTCCCTCAGAGTGGCGTCTGTTCCAGACATTCTTAGAATCCTGATTCCACTCCATTCTGATATTCTTGAAAATAGGTTCCTTAATGATGGCACGAACAGTTGGTAGAGAAACTTTGTTTTAAATAATAGAACTACATTCTTTGGTTTCTGTTCTATGTTTAACCAAACTTAAAATGAATGAAATAGGATGTTAAATTAGCATTAACAATAGAATTATTACCAGAAGTATCATTAGAAATATAAGGTAGACACAACATTAACAATAAATACGTCTAGTCAAGTGAGCTATCACTTCAAAGTTGACTTCACTACTCAAGAAGTCAAGGCCAGTTTTTTTTACTTGTATATTTTTAATTTTATTATCATTGTGATTGTTACACCCAACTGCAGTGTAAAAACTAACAAAGACGATACAAAAACACAACAGACATAACTAAATAAGCCAATTATACCAATATATGTTGTTATCTTTTTCAATTAATATCTGATTGCATTTTAAATCTATAAAAATTCCACTTTCGTGCCGATTAATAGATTATTAATGATTTCGGCAGCCATGTTGTTTACACCGCATCACTCACAGTAACGGATCAGTCCGCTTTTAAAATAGTTCTTTCGGTACACACGATTGGTCGTATACAGTCAAAATATACCATGAATTTTCAATGAAAACAAAATAAAAAGAGACATCGAAAATATGTAAGAATGGTGAATAAAATGAAATGAAATCTATTAATAAATAAAAGGCTTGACATATCAATACGCTGATCAGGGGAGTTAATTTGACAGCTGAACACTACAGACCACAAATTTAATAACAAATTCTTCACACTACTGTTGTGTTGTTAATGAGAATTAACAGGTTTACAGTAGAGTGTCCTGTACCTTCTTTCTCTTCTTATGAAAAAGCCACCTTTTTCAAATTAGATTTAAGGCAAACACATCATACCCTTGATCTACCAGCCAACTAAATAGAAATAGTTCTAGGACAATGAAGGATAGAAACCTTGTTGCTAACATGTTGCCAATTAGTTACCAGAAGAGAATACAAATATGGGCTTCAGTCCCCTCGCCGCCGGTGGCCCCCCCTAGAAAATTTTGTGGCCCCTGCTAAGCCCTCTCAACAAATGTTTCCAAGAAACGCCAGTAGCAGACAAATAGTTTACAAAGTAAAACAAAATTTTAATTTGAAAGCTGTAACATTTAATTTTTAAAATACTGATATGATTTATTAATACAATATGTAGAATATCATCAATCATTCTAGCAACTGACCAGTGGCTAGTTGTCAGAAACATCACAACTTAATGCTGGTATGGGAAAAATTCCAACAGCCAATATTTTCCTTAATAAATTCATTCATTGATAAACAGGGTTCAATTTAAGTGATATCACATTACAGTTTGCAAGTCCATATGACCCCTTTAGCAGCCAATATTTTCCTTAATAAATTCATTCATTGATAAACAGGGTTCAATTTAAGTGATATCACATTACAGTTTGCAAGTCCATATGACCCCTTTAGCAATCCAATGTTTCCTTTGAGTAGCCAAATTTAAAATTCATCTAGAGGTTGACGATCTGCTAATCAGATTGTATATTTTTTGTGAGTATTTTCTGCCCAATCTAACAAATATTAGGCAACTTTGACTCTCTATAATGTTAAGGAATTAAAGATCAAACTGAAGTCTATTACAGCAATATTTTGAATTACTACCAAATATTTATGAAATTTGAGTTAAAATTTAACTTGATTAACCAAAATTGAAATTTGGTGTGCTAAATTGTTCGACAAATTTTTTAATCTAAATTGAACCCAGTTGATTAATAAGATTAATTGAAATAAGGCTTGTGATATCAGTTACAATTACATAATTTGAAGTTAAGATGTTTTTATCAACAAGTTAGTGTCAGCTATAGTCAAGCTGGATATTTGTGTATCTCTAGGTACGATCAAACCATAAACACAAACAGTTTATTATAGTTTACACAAAACACACCATCACTCTACTGGCCAATAATCATGTGATAATTAGTAACCCCAGTGGTAAGTGAAGCCGTAGTTGCCAAGTGATGTCACATAATGTTTAAAATATACTTTAGTTGATATTAGATAGAGTTCTGAGTCTGTGAATTATATCTAAACTTCATGTTAAAAGGGTCAAGGACACATAAATAGTATGAAACGTGACCTATAATGGACTGCTGGTGTTTAAGTTTTGAATCATAACCAGTTATATACAAATATCTTTACTAGATATAGTCAGTTATCTTACTTAGTAAATTAACAATAAACAATTCAACAAAAATAATAATTAAACAATTTCTTTATCTTACATAATTTATAATAACATGGCAAATTGGACAGGTTTCTGTTAACTTAAAGGTAAAAAGTTTATAAGAGATTGTAAACAATTTTCGTAAACTTTTTATATGTATCAGGTACACTGATAGCATCAATTTACACCATTCTAATTTTCAATCAGAGTCTGTGGTTCTTACAATTTCACTAGAACTAAGTGTTTTATATATTAGCAGCTTTTGCGATTAATGACGTAATAAAATGCTTAGTTTCCGTTGAATTGCAAGACCCATAGACGTCTGATTGAAAATTAGAATGGTGTAAATTGATGCTATCAGTGACCCCCGATACACATAAAATGTTTATGAAATCTCTTTACAATCCGCTTACTAAAAACCTCAGGTCTTCACATATCATACATTAGACAACATTACTAACAGAAACCTATCCAAATTTTAAAATGTCAATCACTGGGCATTATAGAATACTGTCTTCTTATCATCCATCTTCAATGTCTGATTAAACTCAACATCAGCTTTTTTTAACCTGACTAGAAAACTGCTTTTAGCTATTATTGAGTCCTATCAGCCAATCAATTGGAAGCTTAGAAGACAATAAACACTTTCAATAATATACATGTATTTAAAAAAAAAATTGAATATTCAACACATAATGGATTTGCTATACAAGTTATTTGATCATATTTTAAACAGTTTCATTATTAATATTTTATTCCATCATAAAGGGTTATAATAGAAAAAGAATCATATCAAATGGAGAAAAAAAAAGAGGGGGGGGGGGGGGTGGTGGGGGGTTGGAGTCTGTGCCAGACTTTGTGGTTGGTGAAAGCTGAATATTTCCTAGTCCTATTCTAGTACAAATTCAAGACAAGGAAACATGGATATTTTACAAGGATAAAAACTTCAGTTCACGACGATCCTGTCTACCAGCTGGTTCTTGGTCATTCCTCTTGGTAATGATTTTACAAAGATAATAATAAGGTTCATAAGTATTCTTCCTACAAACTGGTTCTTGCATTGATTTGCATCTGGGTTGTTTTAAATAATGAGGATGGATAAATTTCAACAAAGATTAGAACACAACCACCATTACACTGGACGTAACCAAACCAATGACAGAAAGAAAACAATCTTACTATTTAAATGAATGGATTTCTAATAGGAACTTTGGTCTCGACAAATTAAAAATAATATATGGCCACAAACATTCGTTACAAAATTAACAGTATTTCCAAGCTTTTCTTAGCATTTGTATGTGTATCAGGAGCATTATCTATACCTACTCTTTCTTTGTTCAAATATATGGTACATTCATTTTCCATCAAAAAAGTTAATTAATGAATATTTGAGTTAATTAATGAATATTTGAGTTAATTAATGAATATTTGAGTTAATTAATGAATATTTGAGTTAATTAATGAATATTTGAGTTAATTAATGAATATTTGAGTTAATTAATCAATATTTAAGTTCACTAATTAATAAATATATGGCACAAAAATTGGATTCGTTAAGATTTAAATAAATGATTGTTTGATGTATATAAATAAGACAGGGATTCACATGATCACTGTACACTAACAAATTCCATTTTAAACTCATAATTCAACCTGTTTCTCAAAAACTCTGGTAATAAAAATATGTTGTGTAGAATTTTAATTACGGAACAGACCTTATTAACACGTCAGCCATATTGAATCCAGAACGATTAAACTATTTAATGATACTTTTACATAAATTTGACTTTCACACATTTCTGAGAAGGGGCAGTTTTAAGTCAATTTACTTGCTGTAGGCTATTCGTTCATATGACGTATCAATGAATGACATCATTTGCGTTATGAACCAGTTTGGAATATAGTCCAAGTAATATCTGCTTTACCACCATACAATTTCAGCCATGTGTATCACTTTGTATCCCTATTTAGTATGAAATTTCAATCTACAGGTTTCTCTGTAATGAGTATCATAAGTTAATTAACCAAATATATAGATGACCGTAACCTTTTCAAATGATAAATATGACCTTAATAATACTCAAACTCATCTTGGATTTACTTAGATTTCAAAAAAACCACATACATAAATATAACATAGAAAATACAATGTACACCATTGCCCTATGACCAAAAAAATATTACAGTTTTTATTTTGTAATTTGTAGGTATTTTTTCACATTTTTAAGAGATTTGTTAAGAGGTTCTCTTTTATATTTATCAGGGACACTGATAGCATCAATTTGCACCATTCCAATTTTTAATTAGACGTCTGATACTGTGCTACAACCACAGACGGAGTGGCGTAAATTGATGCTGTCCCGAAATATATACAAAATTAGAAAAATTCTTTACAATCTCTTTAAATGATTCAAAATGTTAACACAAGCAATCCATTTCATGCTCAGACGTTTCAATCAATCTGTACAAACTAGACTTATCTTGTGTTCATTCAAACCAATACCAAAACTAAATGGACTGCTTGTGTTTAAAGGTGTTGTAAAGAGATTTTTAAGGTTGTATGTGTATCAGGGACACTGATAGCATCAATTTACACCATTCCAATTTTCAATTGAACTAAGTGTTTTATGACCTCACCCCAGCAAAGGTCTTATGTGATACAAGAAAATTTCATGGGGGTGATGTCATAAAACTCTTAGTTTTAGTGGAATTGCAGGAACCACAGACATCAGATTAACAATTGGAATGGTGCAAATTGATGCTATCAGTGTCCTTGATACGCAGAAGAAAACCTCTTTACAATCCCTTTAAGTTTTGAATCTTTCCTAATGTGCAGTAGAAATTGTGTAGAAATATTTTTATCAGACTATATACTAAACATTTCAAAGGAATTTCTGTGAACATTATTTACCTATACTAAAAATTACAGAATATCTTCAACACCAGTGAAAATCTTAAAGGACAGACCCATTTCTCTAAACATCTGGCTTCAAAAATATATCGTAAGCATAATTTTAAACATCTAAAATTTACAATCATTGAAGACGGCATCAAGGATACAAACTATCATATTTGTATATAAATATATAGCACTTGTCTTAAAATATCTCTTTAAAGAAATAAATAAATAAAAATAAGAAAATACACTTAAATATTTTGATTATTTGCTGATTAAATAAAAGAAGAAGAACAAAATGAAACAGCCTTGAAAAATTCAAAGAAACATGTACAACTTTGATGGACTTTGCAAAAAAACAATATTTGGTCACAAAAAGGCAGTTATATTCAATCAAAGATATTTCTGCTGTGAAGGTAAAGGGAAGCAAAGATATTTCTGATTGACCAGGCTTAATTCAAAACGTTAAAGGTGTTAAACATTAGCAGTTCACATTATTTTAAGAGACCATATAAATCATTTTCGAAACTTTTGGGAAGCTTAGGCAGAAAAGCGTTTTGTGCTTATTATCAGAAATGAATCAGCAACCCATTTCCAGAATTTCGGAAATTTCCTGAAGTCTTACATCTCTGTATTTTTAAGATGAATAAACAGTAATTTAATCTATAAGTTTTAACTATACAAATCAAAACATAGACAAAAACAGATCACTTTATATTTAGGTAGTAGAAGCAGTAATGAACAGAATAATGTTCACTTATAATTTTTCCATTACTATCTATTCAATCCAGAAGAGAGTAGAATCAAGGTTTTTTTTTTTTGTCAACTAGACTTTTTTCAACGACCTGTGAAATCTGATCTTTTTTTTCCCCAGGAAGTCTGGCAAATAGAGTTGAATCAACATCACTGCTCTTGTTTGTGTTTTGAATCAGAGCCAGATGTACATTAATATCTTTGCTTGTCTAAACCTCATGACAGTCGAATACAGGTCAACAAATATCTAAAATGGATACCGCCTGACATACAAAAGCTAACCTTGCACCAAACAGTAACACAGCTTGACAAAAATTTTAGCTCATAATTTACAATAAAATACAATAATCATCAAAACAACCACGATACTCGAGATTTGTTTCTAGGTTCAGTCAAAATGGACGTTGTTGTCACTGAAGATACAAGTTCGTCTTTTGGTTTAGTGCCTTTTCCGTGTAACGGTTTCAATGTTTCTACTTTAATATCACTGGCGCCACCTACAAAGTTTCTGTTCTTTTTATTTTTCTGCCCGCGACCTAGAAGTGGTTTTGGTAATGTGATAGTTTTCTTCTCGCTGGTAGTTTGGATTTCTTTAATGTCATCTGAAAAATTCCGTCGATGACACTGAGCGGGTAAGCTAACTGTACTTGACGACGAGGACTGCGATTGTGGCCCAGGATCTACTTCTTGTATTCCTACGCCAGATAAACTAGTTCCAGCATCCGTGCCGAATAATAATCCTGCCTCACAGCTAATCTGGACTGGACTCGTGTCATTTTCAACTTTCTCATGAATATAGGTAGATGACTTTGATCCAATAGATTTTTTTCTTTTCTTCTTTTTCTTGTGACCATCTTTACTCTGCTGGAAGAAAAAAAACAAGACTTTACAAAGTATGGGAAATTTATGGGACAGGCAAGGCCAAAATCTAATTTTTTTTTTATTAACAGAGATGGATACAACTTGGCAGTCATGGTGCTGCACGAAAAGAAAGATGTTTTCAAATTTGATGTAAGAAATTTAACCCCAGATCTAAATTATGATTATCATATTTTATCATGCAGATAATCCTGATATTAGGTTGTCATAGGTCCCTTGGTATTGTAATTTTGTATGTACGACACACATCAGATATCAATCCTGAAAGTGCTAGGGAAAGCTGAAAATGAGCTCTATTAGCTGTTGATGACTTACCATTAGGTGAGCATCATGATCTGTTGGTACAGGGGGAGTTTTATTATCACAAATAGCTTGATCAGCTGAAATTAAGATGATTAGAAACAATATTTAGATAATATCTATGAAATTTAATTTAACATTCATATTAACACAGATGAAGAAGTCAATAACTGGAAATGATGAAACATGATGATACTAATTCACTACTAGTATTGGTTAACAAAGAGATAATGTACATCAGTTTCCTTATTTCATACTACTATCAAGCTTATAAGGTTTATAAGTGCCATGAGTTAGAATCTCGTTTTAGATATAAAAATAAAAATCCGTACAAGCAAGACAATGCTGTTAATCAAAATCTCGTCCAAAGCATGGCAAAATCAAGAGTAAAAATATTATAGTAGTGGACTCCTCCAAAGAGAAGTACCATCAGGTGTTTCGAAAAGAGTAAGCGACACCTGCCACTACTATCTAGGTCAACATCATGAGATACGATCAGACCAATATGGCTGAACAAACAAATCAGCCAAGTTGCAACACTTTGATAATATCCAATAATATAAACTATATCTTACCAAGTGCAGTCATACTGATATTTTTGCGTATGTTAGTAGTTGGTGGGATGTAGCCTATAGAACTAATAGAGTTACGTCGAAGGTTGGTGTTAGGATTCGGCTGTTTAGGCATTGTCTCTAGTAAATGTTTTAACTCGGGGCTGATATTGACGTTCCGGCCTCTCATTAAACACACCACACATACGATCATTAACATTACAAACTCTATAGAGCTCCACACTATTTGACGATCAGATATCTAAAAATAAAAAGATAGTTTGTCAGACAAGGGAACAAGGATGTAAGAAAGGTGGCTATTACAGTCAAGGTATAAGACGAAATTCACAATAACTTGTGAAGATGGGTCATGTCTTGTATAATCCAATGTACCAGGACAGCGGCATTGGGTCTTGGTTTATTGTCCCATCCAAATGACTAGATGCTTTTTCCTTGTCAGCCCTCTTACCTGCATCACTGACAGGGGGAAACTGGGTTGAAAAAAAGTATATTGAAGAGATATGAGCGATATCCTGTTGGAGAATATAGCCTCATTACCCCCCAAAATATCAAAAGTTATCCCCTTGGGGAAATAAAACTCCAGATTAAAACCTCCTGACTATTATGACTATAAAATATTCTCAATGAATGATTATTATATACCTTATTAGCTAGAGCCTCCATATTATGGGATAGAGAATCTATCAATGATGTTAAATTATCCATTCTTGCTTCTAGAATATCTAATCTTCTTTGTTGTTGAAGGTCCTGAAAAGTTCCAATGAAGGGAGTGAAAAATTAAGTTTGCTGGAGGTCATGAAAAAGGGAAAAGGACAGCGGCATTAGCCTGCTCTTCTCGATTTCCAGCTGTCGAGGGATCTTTAATGGCACAGTCTGTAGCACACAGGGCCTCGGATTGAACCCTGGACCTACAGATTAGCGAGCAAGCGTCTAACTCACTGAGCCACAGCAGCTCCGGAGTTTATGTCTGATGAGATTTATTTATACATATATGCATGAATGTTAGATAGGACCATCTCACTTTGTAGACCTAATTCTGACAAGTATAAAAGTTTACATCATAATAATTTCCTACCCTAATTTCTGATTCTCTAGTAGTAACATTCAACCTAGCGATAGTTTTATTCATTAGTTTCATCATCTCTTCATTCTGTTTCTTAAACTTCTTACTTAATTCTTCTAGAAACCTGGAAACAGACCACACAAATTTCTATAATTTTTGTGTTCATGATTTACTGTTAAAAATAACGAAACATTTTTTTTTGAAGTCATTCTTCTGATCTGATGAAAAACATGAGAATTTTTTCAGATAACAATCAAAAGAAATAAGACATCTTGTTCCAAGTAGTCATAGAAAATAAAACAGAAAGCTCATTTAAATATTTTCCTTTGTTTGAAAGGGAGTCTGGTAGCACCTAGATTTTCAACTGAATTCAGCAGAATCTTATCAATTACTAGATTTTGTAAAATCCAGCATATTGACAACGGAAAAATGTAGTGACCATCAGTTGCTCATGTTCATGACCAAAATCATAAAAGGCCAAAGTGTAAGACACATCCCCAAGGTGAAAACCAATTACAAATCAAGCATCTTAAAGAACAGTCAAAGAATTTACCTGCTACTGAGTGAAACATTGAGTTCTAAAGCTTTGATACGATTGGTCAATCTCATAATGGCCGTCTCCCGCTTAGCGATTGATCCCAATGGAACTTTCACCAATTCCAGGTCCTTTGGTTTGCCAGCAGCCTTGTCTTTTGGAAGAATTTCATCTGCTATTGGCAATTCAATTCCAGGCCTTGCTTTTTCAGGAGCAGACACAATTTCACTGGATGATTGAGCCTCAGTACTGACTGTAGACACAGTGGGTACAATTACATCTGGTTGAATCTGACTACTTTCAGGGGGAGGTAAATCTGCTGTTTCTGATTCCATTTGAGTTTGTTCTCCAAGACTCTGCGATGTTGTTGCTGTGACATCCAATTTTTCTGTGGAGATCTCTGATTGGTCGTTATTTATAGAAATTTCACTGGTGCTAGGCTCCAAGATGATTTGGCTGGTCGTGTCGATATCTTGGGTAGCTTGCGATTCTTCGCCACTTTCTGTCGTCTTTGGATCCTTCTGTTCAGTCAAATTCACCACCACTGACTTAGTAGAATCTTCTTCAGCAATTTCACTTGATTCCGTTGCAAGATCGTTCAGCCGCGTGCTTTGGGATTCCTCCAGACTTTTAGTTACCGTAGCTTTAATGCCAGGATCTGATTGAGTTGGAACTATTTCAGACTGCATAACTTCAGACTCTTTGTCACTGGATGTTAAAGACTCTTCCGAAGACGACCCTGACCCTAATGTCTCGCTACTCTGAACAGTGGTAGACACAATCACAAAGTCTCCTTTCTGACAGACACTACGTAAGGGGAATTTTAACATAGTTTGTATATAAGAACAGAGTTTTTTAGGAGAAGTAAAACTGTTATTCAGACAGGCTTTGACGTCCGGGGAGGAGGTGAGAAGTTTTTCAGCTTCCAATTGTTCGTCATCATCTAACTTGGTGACTATTGGGGGATCTGTTGTCTCGGCACTACTTTCTGCTGGAAAAAAAAAAGGATTCAATAGTGTATTCTGGATTAATGCCTTCAAATTCATATCATTCTATGAATAGAATACAAATTCAGTCAAAATGAAAGAAAGAAACAATCATATTTCAAGGACCTTCTCTACATACTAATCCTAAACAATCCCCAAGCATTTACAGCTGGGATTATTAGATTAATGAGGAAAGATGACTTATTCAAGGTCACCAGACTTTCACAAACTGACTGAGATTAGAACCCCAACCACCAGGGTTGTTAAATTGAACATCGCAAATGTCCGTTTTCGACAAGGTCCTTCGGTCATGAAGTATAGTTTAGACAAAGACACTCTGTCAAAATCCGACCACCATTTGCTCAATGTCATATCAATGTGCTACAGTCCAACTAAAAACAGATCTTTAAAATACACAGCCATCTTTTCCTGTTGCCTCAGAAGACAATAAAATTGTGCATGTAAACTCCTGAGCTGATGAGAAAGAAAGGAAGTTGTAAATATAATCACCTGAAGAATCTTTAATCGTTGGAGTCGGAAATAAAACAGTGGGTAAATCAACAGGGTTCATATCTTCAGGTCTGTAATATAACATAACATTAAAATTATTATTTAATCTATTAGAGAACTTATCATATAGTTGAGTATAATGTGCACCCCTTCCTTAAATCCAAGAAATTGTGAACATCCATTTTCCATTTTAGTACCATCAGCTGATATATTTAATGCTTGCACTTGTTGATAAGTGTTCAGGGTAAACTAAAGAAAGACTTATGTTACAGAGGGTACACAAGGTAAAATAGTACCATCAGTTGATATATTTAATGCTAGCTCTTGTTGATAAGTGTTCAGGGGTAAACTAAAGATAGACTTACGTTACAGAGGGTACACAAGGTAAAATTGTACCATCAGTTGATATATTTAATGCTTGCACTTGTTGATAAGTGTTCAGGGTAAACTAAAGAAAGACTTATGTTACAGAGGGTACACAAGGTAAAATAGTACCATCAGTTGATATATTTAATGCTAGCTCTTGTTGATAAGTGTTCAGGGGTAAACTAAAGATAGACTTACGTTACAGAGGGTACACAAGGTAAAATTGTACCATCAGCTGATATATTTAATGTTTGCACTTGTTGATAAGTGTTCAGGGTAAACTAAAGAAAGACTTACGTTACAGAGGGTACACAAGGTAAAATAGTACCATCAGCTGATATATTTAATGCTTGCACTTGTTGATAAGTTTTCAGGGGTAAACTAAAGAAAGACTTACGTTACAGAGGGTACACAAGGTAAAATAGTACCATCAGCTGATATATTTAATGCTTGCACTTGTTGATAAGTGTTCAGGGGTAAACTAAAGAAAGACTTACGTTACAGAGGGTACACAAGGTAAAATAGTACCATCAGCTGATATATTTAATGCTTGCACTTGTTGATAAGTGTTCAGGGTAAACTAAAGAAAGACTTATGTTACAGAGGGTACACAAGGTAAAATAGTACCATCAGTTGATATATTTAAAGTTAGCTCTTGTTGATAGGTGTTAAAGGTAATCTAAAGAAAGACTTATGTTACAGAGGGTATGCAAGGTAAAATTGTACCATCAGTTGATATATTTAATGCTAGCTCTTCTTGATAAGTGTTCAGGGTAAACTAAAGAAAGACTTACGTTACAGAGGGTATGCAAGGTAAAATTGTACCATCAGTTGATATATTTAAAGTCTGCTCTTCTTGATAAGTGTTCAGGGTAAACTAAAGAAAGACTTACGTTACAGAGGGTACACAAGGTAAAATAGTACCATCAGCTGATATATTTAATGCTTGGACTGTACCACTCTCTGTAATATTGGTGTCTATTTTATCAGTGTCTTTATTTACATTCAGAACCTTCTTGACTAAATTTACCACAGTATCTATATAGGGTAGAAAATAGGACATGAATTTTAGATTAAAATAGCTGTGCGCCTCTGATGGAAGATAAAATTGTAAAGAAATAAGTATTTCAGTATGATAACAATTTAAGATTGCAGTTCTTATTGTCATATGGTGAAACAAGCACCTGCTAGCTATTTTAATCTTTTAATCTTGAAGGAATATATTCACCTTTTGCACTCATAAAAAGATTTTTAGCCCCATCTTTACTTTCTTCTTCATCTGTGACAGCTGAAATCATCAGGAAGATATTTATTAGACAATGTTGAAGAGGGAATACAACTTTAATAGGTAATATATCAAGGCCTCTTACAGATCTAACCTCCCATACCCCCAGAATAATGAGCTGGGAAGATACATAACTATCTTACATATTCTTTTTGTGTGTGATCAATCCAATGCTACTAGATATCCACCATATTCTTAATCTAGGTCAAGCCTTGTTGATGGGTGAACAATCCAACACCTGTTCCTAACGATAAAACTAACCTGTCTCAAGACAGTCTAAACCCAGCTCACGTTCACTGTTGGTGGGTGAACAATCCAACACCTGTTCCTAACGATAAAACTAACCTGTCTCACGACAGTCTAAACCCAGCTCACGTTCACTGTTGGTGGGTGAACAATCCAACACCTGTTCCTACAGATAAAACTAACCTGTCTCACGACAGTCTAAACCCAGCTCACGTTCACTGTTGGTGGGTGAACAATCCAACACCTGTTCCTAACGATAAAACTAACCTGTCTCACGACAGTCTAAACCCAGCTCACGTTCACTGTTGGTGGGTGAACAATCCAACACCTGTTCCTACAGATAAAACTAACCTGTCTCACGACAGTCAAAAATCCAGCTCACGTTCACTGTTGATGGGTGAACAATCCAACACCTGTTCCTAACGATAGAACTAACCTGTCTCACGACAGTCTAAACCCAGCTCACGTTCACTGTTGGTGGGTGAACAATCCAACACCTGTTCCTACAGATAAAACTAACTTGTCTCACGACAGTCTAAACCCAGCTCACGTTCACTGTTGGTGGGTGAACAATCCAACACCTGTTCCTACAGATAAAACTAACTTGTCTCACGACAGTCTAAACCCAGCTCACGTTCACTGTTGGTGGGTGAACAATCCAACGCTTATGGAATTCTGCTTCACAATGACATTGTAGGATCAAAAAGCTTGACTAATGGATAATTCCTTTACATTCAACTTTTAACATCTTGGCTAATTCTGCTTTGTATTGATAAACATCAATCATTTTATGTAGCAATATGGATAAGACTTGATATTATCAATCCAAGGTCTTACCAAAATTTTTCAGGGTAACAAGTTAATTGGGTTTTACTATTTAATTCTAAATTTCAACTCACCATTATCAAGATCTGCCTCGGAATTGGAATTATTTTCATTTTCTTCATTATCATCATCGTCAGTAATAGGAACCCCATATAATCTACAAGATATTAATCCGTAGGAGAAGTCTTAAATATGACAGGATAAAAACATGGAGTTCTATTCAATGTATGTGTATCAGGAACAATTTGGCTTGAATGGAATCAGTAACATTGATCTGATCAAGTCTTCCTGGGATTAAGGAACATGAGTAAAATTTTGCCTGGACACCAGCATAAGCCTACTCTTTTTGATTTCCAACTGTTGATGAATCTAACGTGCACAGCCTGTAGCAGATGAGCAGCGAGTCTGCATCATTGACAGGGGAAAACTGGCTTGAAAAATCTATGCCAGGATTGAACGCGACACAAAAATTTCTCAATCACCGATTTCATTTCTCACCTGAAGAGAGTTACAGGACAGAAATGTTCATTTCCATAATGTTCTATTAATTCTACTTTGACGTATTTAACAAACTGGTCGTTCAAGGCTTGAAAAGACTGGACAGATCTTTCATCGCTAGCTTCGTACAGACCAAGTGGGATCCATTCTTTAGCTGGATATCTAGAACGAAACGATACAAATTACTATGAAGAGGTTTGTTAGATATCTGGAATAGAAATCGATAGATATTTTAATCTTAATTAGAACCAATCAAAACAATTGTTATCATGATGGTCGTTAGTGACTAGTGCTGGGTATCTCCAATCATACCATATCGTGACACATCGTATCGCAATATCTATTCATCAATATAACCAGCCAGCACTATTAGTGTTACTGAGGATACACCTCTCTCTTCAAGATGCCACTATGCCACCTCATATTCCGTTTAGATCTTAAACATGCACAGCCTGTGGCACAAAGTGCCTTGGTTTATTGTCCCATATGAAAGATTAGACGCTTTTTCCATGTCAGGCCCTTGGTTAGAGCATCAACATGCTTAATGCTATTGTTTATTTTCAAGAGTAGACTTTAAATTTCAATGCAACCAGTGCACAAGACAAGACTTTGTAATAAAGAAACATATCCATACTTCACCACACAAAAAATAATTTGACTGCGTTAAAAACAAGAAAAGAAAAAACATTATTTTTTTTAAAAAAATGTTTAAACATTGCACTATATTCCAACATGGCTAATAATTTTGATGTAGAATTTTGGTTGATCAATTTGGCATCTCTTTCAGAGAGTCCACACAGCTAATACTCCTTATTTGGTGTTAATATTTATCAACACAACATTTCTTTCAATGAATTCTCATAGGTAATGATGTTTATGTGGTATTTAGGCTTGTAAACTTGGCAAGCCTTTCAGAAAGTTGACATGGCTCATATCACTTATTTGGTATGTAGAATTGTCAATTTGGCATCCCATTCAGAAAGTCGTTGTCTGTTGGTGGTATTTAGGATAATTATATATAAGTAAATTATGAGTAAATTATTTCTGATTAAGTACAGAAGTTGATTGAAATTATAAAAGATAAAAGACACTAACCTGTCACTGATTGAAACACGAAAAGATTTGGGTTGAGAAGAGAAAAGTTCAAGGCTGGCGAGTTCTAGAAGTTTAACTTGTACAGGTTCACAAAGTTCTAATACAAACCTACATAGAAAATATAAACAAACAAATTACAAACAGAAATGAAAAGAACGCAAGAATGATAATGGTTACACAGTATTGACAGCAATGTGCCGTACACGGATGTACCATTTATTTTACATGTGCGACCTCGTCTGACCTCTGCATTTGCTTGTTTTGATAAACATGGGTTTTCTCTACAATATCAGCTAGTAGAATGAATCCAGTAGTTTCAAGCAAGGTAAAATGTATTAATGTATACTTTGACAAATACAAAATGGCGGATTACCAAATGTCACAATTTTTTATCGGTTGAATTTCCTTATAATCCCTGAACGAAGTCACATGGTCAACTAGAAAAGAATATGGATATTAAAGAAAACGTACCATTTTTTAGAGCTACAAGGATTAATCATGTATTCATCTTTATTAGCTGTTAAAACATGGTTGATATTTTCAGATTCAGGATTGGCTGCTAACACCTTCGCTCCACACGCTTTTGATGCATAATTATTGCGTAGTTTCTTCTGATTGGTTGATGGTTGTGAGGCTTTCCCTGTTGTAGTCTTGCCTAAAACAATAAGGTTTATTCAATCACTAAACTACAATAATCCTTCAGAGGTAGAGATCACATTAAATAAATGAAAATTTGTTTTGATTCCATTAAAAGCAATATAGAGGTTAGTTTAGTAAATATTTTCAATGGAATGTTAACATCCATCCTCTACTTTTAAACTCCAAAATTCTAGTAAATCCTCCTTTTCAAGTTAACAAAATTTTGATTCAGTTCTTGGTCCAACATTTGTCTTATGTCTTATTACTTACTTTCTTGTTTAGTTTTTTCTTGTTCAGCAAGAACTTTCTGAGTCCATTCAGCAAATGATGGGAAATCTTCTTCCTGTTTTACTGATTCAGGGTCGTCTGACCCTGTAGCAGGGTCAATGGATCTCTCTGGGGGTGCTGATATTGGGGTGGGGGAGGGAGCTTCCCCTGGGTCAGTGACTATATTAGAATCTAGAGTCACAGGTTCTAGTTTATCTGTAGATATAATACTATTATCTTTTTCTAATACTGGAGTGGCTTCATTGGTTGCTGTGTTACTAAAATACAAAAATAAATTTCAGTAAATTTTCATCTGATCTGAAGCGATCTGGTTGTTTTTCATGATATTTATAGTAGTGGCGCTAAGCAGACCATGCTTACTCTTTTCGAAACACCTGATGATACTTCTCTTAGGAGGAGTCCACTACTACACAACTTTTACTCTCGATTTTGCAATACTTTGGACGAGATTTTTATTAAAGAAATTATCTTGCTTGTACAGATTTTTTTTTTCGTGTTGTCAATACTATACTGTTTGTGCTAATGAGAACAGACTAAGCCATGAAGTGAGCATTGAGGGAAATTTGTTTTAAGTTTTTAGAATTTCCACTTGTCAAGGGATTTTTAATGTGCACAGCTTGTAGCACATGAAACCTTAGTTTATTGTCCAATCCAAAAGACTCAACTCTGTATCTCCTAGACCCTCTGACATACATCAATGACAGAGGGGGAAAACCAGGTTGAAATGTCACACCCTGGACCTTCAGATAGATGAGCAAGCGTCTAACGAACTGACAAAAAGGATCATCATCTACCTGGAGATATTTTGGGAGACATCAAGACTAGCTGTTTGTAGAGTATCAGTATGAGTTGTCTGCCCCTGCGACGTCTGTAGAGTGACGTCTGATTGAGATGACTGGAGTGACTGACTGACACTGCCATCTACCACTGTCTCTGTTAGTTCTACTGGACCCGCGCTTGAAACACTGAAAAACAATCATCAAATATTTTACAAGACTTTGATCAACTAACAAAGATGCTTTCTTGGCTGAGGATTTGCACTTCCACTGGACTCTTGCTTCAACCACTGAAAAACAGGCATCATATTTTTATTTTCTTCAAAAAACAAGGACAGACTGAAGTCATCATTATTTTATATGAAGGAAGGTCTAGTATCAAATTAAGATTGATTATCGAGGGCAGACTACTGGTCAATAATCGATTAATAATTATAATATTTTAATATTAATAAAATAACATGTTGTATCATTTGAATTATTAACCAAGCCCTACATGAAAGGTGTATAAAAATGAAATATTTACCTGGTGACAGTGAGAGAATCTGTTGACAGCTCTCTTGTTACTTCTTCAGTTTTACTGTTCTCAATGTTTTCCTGAAATATATAACAATATTTACATTAGACTAATACAAATTGCCTCACAACCAAAACATTAGGCGTAGTAATTTTAATCAATGACGTCGTTATTCAATGACGTCATTGTATCAAATAGACGGACTCCAATGTAAACAATCATGTCAGTAGTCCCAAACGTTGAAACATAAAGAAATAGGCCCGACTTAAATTCATACTAAAGTCTTTGTATCAAAATTAGAATGTCTTGAAAACGTAAATATAAGCAATAAACTGTTACCCAATTTTCCAGCCAACCTTTGTCCTGATATACAACCTTAACTGCCATAGGCTAATAGTTTATTGCTTAAATAACAGTAATTAATATTGTATTTAAGTAACATTACTATTGATATGTTCTTCAACTATTTGCCAACCCACTACCCAACTAATGGGTATATGAAAGCGCTTGCACAGTTTCTTTGGTGACGAATGGTGAAAGGTAACACTTGGCCAACACATGATGTATGGAGGAGTTTTTTATTCATCAGTAAAATTGAGAAACAGGTATGAATCTACATGTTGTCTTGGGATCTAACACCAGAGAGAATAGATTTTCATTGAACTAGACTTGATATCCTCTGTGTACAATATAGATATAGATTTTTGTGATATCAATAACTGCTATTTCATAGGAATAATGGGTGCGATCAACAATGACATTTTATAATCACAAACTAAAATTATTTCTTTTTACATTTCTGTGTTTTTTTCTTTGTGTTCTCAAAATTTAATTAATGAACCACTCCTTAATCAAAACCAGACTATGTGTCTCTATTATAAACAAATTATATATGGACATTTTTTTATATAAAACAATGTATATGGATTTCCCTGCCTGACTGAATTCAGATAAATATTGTCAAAATTACTCTTGTATTACTATCTACTGATATCACTGTTGATAATAACTCAGTAATACTTAATAACAACTAGTAAACACAGATCAATATATGATAACAATTAACTTGTATTACTATCTACTGATATCACTGTTGATAATAACTCAGTAATACTCAATAACAACTAGTAAACACAGATCAATATATGATAACAATTAACTTGTATTACTATCTACTGATATCACTGTTGATAATAACTCAGTTATACTCAATAACAACTAGTAAACACAGATCAATATATGATTACAATTAACTTGTATTACTATCTACTGATATCACTGTTGATAATAACTCAGTTATACTCAATAACAACTAGTAAACACAGATCAATATATGATAACAATTAACTTGTATTACTATCTACTGATATCACTGTTGATAATAACTCAGTAATACTCAATAACAACTAGTAAACACAGATCAATATATAATAACAATTAACTTGTATTACTATCTACTGATATCACTGTAGATAATAACTCAGTAATACTCAATAACAACTAGTAAATACAGATCAATATATGATAACAATTAACTTGTATTACTATCTACTGATATCACTGTAGATAATAACTCAGTAATAATAATCAATAACAACTAGTAAACACAGATCAATATATGATAACAATTAACTTGTATTACTATCTACTGATATCACTGTAGATAATAACTCAGTAATAATAATCAATAACAACTAGTAAACACAGATCAATATATGATTAAAATTAACTTGTAATATGCTCAATCAATTACAACCTTTTATTGTTAATTGACATTAGATCAATTAAAGCCAAGAATTGATTCTGAGCATGATTGGATCTCATGTTTAATATTGAAGTTTGACAGCAGATTACAGTTCAGATCAACATCCAAGAATCTTGAATTGTACAAGGGTCTTATTTTATCTTCAACATGTCACAAACTACATATTTTTACTGTATTTCCCTGTAGCAGATAACTATTTATATGGGACCTAGAGATTAAAGATGGGTTCCCTTATTTACATTTATGAAAATGAAAATGATAATACTTAAAAAGAAAGTAGAGGTGTTCTAATGACTTGGAAAAATACCAAATGTCCATAGTCGATATATTTTGAAAATATGAACCTCTAAAATACGACAAACCTCTCTTTAATGAAAATACTCATTGATCTTCCCTTAAGATAAAGTGAACCACAGTCCCATATATTTATTGATAAGAGGGTATAATTTAAATATTCACGTTAGTCACTTCGGAACATTAAGTCCTCAAATTAAAAGGCCAATACTTCACTCCTCAATTACACTAGAATACTTTTGATCAATAACAACAGGTATAAAACAGCTTAAAAGACAACACACCAAGTTCTTAATCTACCTTTTTCTACATTACATTGGTTAGAATTATTTCAATCACTTGAGTCCAGGGACACCTGCTGACAATAATATAACTTATAAATTAATATTATTGACTACAGATTACCTGTTTTCCAAAACCTAACGTGTTTACTTGGTATTACTCTTTTTCAAAATGATATACCTTTTGTACAGTCTAATTACAATTAGACAAACCTTTCGTTCCATTTTCTATAAGCTTTTATTTTAATATAGCCACTTCAGTTAGGGTCTAACAACAGCCCTTTTGAACATTCATCAAAATAACCTTTGACCTTATCTGATCAACACTGCATCACAAAATGCCAGCGCTGGACAAGGAAGAAATTGGATTGGTTAAAGCAGATATCATCGAGTTAGGTGAAAAGGTTAATTTGACAAATGTTCAAGAGGGCTGTCGTAAGACTGAAGTGGCTATATTAAATATAAAAGCTAATAAAAAAAACAGAACGAAAGGTTGGTCTAATTTTAATTAAACTGCCTTTTATAGACACTACAAGATAAAAAGTATTGTAAAGGTTTTATAAACTTTTTATGTCAGATTTCCATGGTTACTATGATTATAGAAATGCTCAACTGATATGATATCACCATCACCATAGAAGCGTATAAATTATTAGCAGAATTTGATATAGTGACATTATAAAGCACTTAGTTTAAGTAGAATTTCAAGACCAATAACACTGACAGAAAATTCTATAAAGATATCCATACCAAAGCACAAAGCTCATTTTGTTCATCTGTATTTTTTTTCACTTGTTACCTCTTAAAGGGATTGTAAACAGGCTTTATAAATTTTCTATGTGTTTCGGGGACACTAATAGTATCAATTTGCATCATTCTAATTTCAATCAGATGCCTGATGCAATCTCAGACATCTCACCCCTCCTCGGACGTAAACCTGGCTCTGCCAATGTTAATCCCAGAAAAAATACAGTATGATATAACTGGGTTAAGAGAGAACAAAACCATATGGTTGACAGTCTGTCTTGTTTAACACAGTACATACTGACATCTGGTAGACATTTATATTGTCTGGTTTGACAGGCTGTTTGATTCTAGCTGGTATATATCTAGGTCAACAACCACCTAACTGTAGTCACGATTTCATCAGATACATCTTGTATGTATTAATGTGAAGTTCACAACGTGCACAAAAGAAGTGCCAGTGGGGATACAGAGGGGAAAGTGTAGGTGTATCGCAAAAAGAAGAGATGTATCATTAAAAATGTAGGTGTATCGGATAATAACCTACTGTAAAGATCAAAGGATCGAGAAAAGTATGGGTATAAGTATATATCTTCAACCACTTTATTATTCAGAGTCAACAGTCAAAGTACATCTGTTTCTAGAGAAATGTTAAATACAATTTTAACCAATGAAAACCACATTACCCACTGTAACATTTTTAACAAACAAAAATATTCTATGATATTTGGTTAATGTTCATCTTGCTTTTTCACTGTAATTCCACATCTATTCCAAATGTATTTTTTTTTTTATATCAAAACATTTAGACCATCATCTGTAAGCCCTTATACCAATATTCCATGGTTAAGAAAATGGCAAAATAGATAGTAAATATCACAACCTATTCTACCTGCCAATTGATAAGAAATCTTTTTCTTTAGCCATTTTAAATATCCGTATCTCATAGTTCAGATCAACAACACAAGCATCGCGGTCAAATTCTGTTTGATATGTTAGAGAATTCAGATATATCGTCAAGCAGACAACAATCCAACTTGGATTTTCACAATGTCAGGCTATTAAGAACTTTGTCTTATACCTGGGCTGCAATAGTTAACTTTCTTGTATCATGGAATGCATTGATTTGATTGGATTGTACACTAGGAAATACAGCAAATCCTGTGGCCTTATTCTCCATAACTTAATTTACATAAAATCCAGATTTTACAGTAATCTAATTGGATAATAAATCTAAATTTAAAATCAATTTTAATAATTGACCATATGAAATAAATTTGAGTTGTCAGGAAGTGAACAAATTTGACTTAATCTGATTTATAACTTAAATTTAAATCCTGACAGGATTATCACTGACAGGTAATCAACGATCAAAATAAAAAAAATAAAAAATCTTACCACATCATATAAAGAATCAAAAATATGAAAGTATAAAAACAGAACCACACAAAACAGAGTCCAATTCATTATTCCACGGCGTTGAAAATATCTGATATTTCATGAATTTTTAATTCTTCCAACTTCCAACATCGTTAAAATCCAATTTAACGATCACATGAAGAACTTACACAACAGAAAACGTTAACTGATATCATATAACTTTCATTATTTTATTTCATATAAATAATGAGTTAAAATAATCATACTAGTATTTCTAAAACACACAATTCAGTACAAAATATATTTTTATTTCAATTGGTTTTTAAAATTTTTCAATGGTGTCCTATCTTTTCAAAATTTACATTTTTTTTGTTATATTGTTGCAAAATTAAATGAAATTCTGATAAAAAACATTTTGTAAAATAAAATTGATTCTTTCCAAATTATTGAAAATTCAATAATAACTGTGTGAACAGTTTGACTATCTCCATTCATTGTTAGGTTGTACTGTAAAATGTCCAACTAGGCATAGAGCGAAAAAATTATCTGAACATGAATCTATATTTAAAGGGAATATTCAGGATTAATTCTTTAATACTTGTACGTTTAAGTAATCAGGCAGTGATAAGTTGGCACATACATTTTAATCAGGAAATAAAAACATAATGAAATCATATAACATAAATAATAACAGATTCATGATGAAGATGAAAAAGGTAAACATAAATATGACATAAAGGTCTCAATTAATTCCTAAAGGGGGGTAATTGATGCGAAGCCTGAACCGCTAGTAATACTACTATGGTAAGGGAGGGAGGTGGGATTTTTCAATACGGCACAAATATAAGCTGCGACACCATGCTGCACAGTAACAAAAGTTATTGCCCGCTATTACGTAACCACCAGTGAAATAGCGCTTGTATAATACGTAACGTATATCAGCCTACGTGATCAAAATGTACCTACCGAAATATAATTTATATTATACATAAATTATCACAATGTAATATTGAATGACTTTAATAACCTATACCTCATAGGCTTGTGATTCCAGACATTTCTGCAGATCAGTCAGACATAACGAGCAAAAAAAAACCGTCTTGATAAATGATAGAGCCTGCTAACCAAGAGTAGTTAACAATTTTTCAGTCCATTTGAACTTATGACATCACAAAATCTTGGTGGGATGTCTTCAACTATATTAAGATCTGGTATGATTGGCCAATCAAGTCCCATAAATTTCAGGAAAAATAATTGTAACAGCTGAATTGTCAAAAGTTTCACCTTTTCAAACTACCAAAAGGATTACTGTCGCAAATCAAGTTTAAACAGTAAAATGTGAGGATAAGCAGGACATTTAATGACACAACGAAGGAAAGAATCCTGTCCACCAGCTGGTCCTTGGCCTCACGAGTTCTTTCCAGGATTATCTGAGCCCATTTACAGCTGTGTTGACTGGTACAATGATAATTGACGACTTAATCAAGGTTAGACTTGCACATGCTGACCTAGATTAGAACCAACAATCACCATTTGTTCGACGATAACCAAGTCATTCCAATGCTCTAAGCGACTATACTACAGGATGTCCTCAAAGAAGGAGAAATAGCTCAGACTATCCCTTTAATCTGACATCAATGTTTATGTAGATCTATAAAGAATATTACGCCCAGCTGTCTCCTAGCTAATTACTTTTACAACACCGACTATCATAATGATATTATAGCATTTTAATATTGCTTACCTCTACACAAATAATACTAATCTAATATCAATCTATTTCTATAATTTAATAGTTTTATCATTGAATTATATTACATACACAGATAAACTCCAATTAAATAGATGAAAGATAGATTGCCAGGCAAGGTAACATACGTCCACTGGCAGCTTTCAGAAAAGATAAAACAGTCTTTAGTGACTAAAGTAATAATTTTCTTATATTAAAGAAATTTTAATAGTTTGAAATCAATGATATATATATTTACTGCCAGTTATTTATACTTGGAAATTCCACCAAAATTTTTAAAATCAATATCAATAACCCAAATACAACAAATCATTAAGTCACATAGCTCTAATCAAGGGCAAAATATTTATAAGAGTGAAATCGTTGAAAATTCAAGACCAAGATCTCATTAATATAAATAAAAAAGACGTAAAACTCCATTCATTTCATTTCATTCATAATAAAAATCACATGAAAACTGTAGTCTCTATTGTGTTCATGATCAAATTTTGACGCATTTTTTCTAAGTCAAGGAAAAATAACTCAAAAACCATTCATCAAAAGATTATTAACATCGAACTTGTCTAAGATCTCATCAATATAAATGATCTCACCAAATTTCATTTAAGTCAGTTGAAAGCTGTAGTCTCTTGTGTTCACAAACAAACTTTGAAGAGTTTTTCCTAAGTCAAGGGCAATAACTCAAAAACCGTTCATCGTCAAATTCAAACTTGACCAAGATCTCATCAATATACATTATCACATCAAGTTTCTTTAAAATCAGTTGTAAACTGTAGTCTGTATTGTGTTCACAAACAAATTTAGTCAAGTTTTTCTTAAGTCAAGGGCAATATCTCAAAAAAAGTTCATCGAGAGATCGTCCCATTCGAATTTGACCAGGATCTCATCAATATAAATGATCACACCAAAATTCATTAAAATCAGTTGAAAACTGTAGTCTCTAATGTGTTCACAAACAAATTTTGACACATTTTTCCTAAGTCACGGGCCGACTGACAGCTGTCACGGCAATATACATCCACAATTATATGTGGGCGTATAAAAAGCATTTCAAATAGGACAGGGTAAAAAATCGATTAGGTCGCTATGAATTTATAATTTGGACTATCTATTATCAAATTTCATAATCCATCAAATTTCAAAGTCATATTTTCTCTAGTGTACTGCCAGAAGTAATGTCTTTCAAAAAGTATCCCTTCAGCACAAAACTTACCCACAATAAACCCAATTCACTGATTTACCCACAATAAACCCAATTCACTGATTTACCCACAATAAACCCAATTCACTGATTTACCCACAATAAACCCAATTCACTGATTTACCCACAATAAACCCAATTCACTGATTTACCCACAATAAACCCAATTCACTGATTTACCCACAATAAACCCAATTCACTGATTTACCCACAATAAACCCAATTCACTGATTTACCCACAATAAACCCAATTCACTGATTTAATCAAAGTATTAAGTATTTAGAAGATTTCTCAGTTGAAATATTTCAATTATAAATCGATTGTTGAACGGTAGGTAGCCGTTGATTAGATCTCAATTCAGTTAACAATACCCATCCCAAATTTAAAAAATTTAAATATATTTGGAAAATTTGATTTTCATACCAATTTTTATGGATTGAAAAAGAAACCCTACGAAACAGATATATGTAGGAATTCCTATTCCAATTCATCAATTCCATAGTTAAATTGTACTTTTCAATATTGCCAAACACTGCCCTAGTAATACGTTTCAAATATTCACTGAAATTATCTAATGTCACCATAAGGCGACACCAATTTATAAACTTGGATTACGGGCCAGCCGACCTGCTTTTTTGACGAATCCCAATAAAAATAAAAATGAAAAAATCTATTTTTTTTTTATTCTTACTGTGTCCGCCGATGTAAAAATTTCAACACGAAATCCTAAAGGGACGTAACTCGGTTGATAAGTTGTACTCGCTTAGCGAAAGCGTTCACTGTTGAATGGTCAGTCAGTGTTAATGAGACAAAAGGCTAGTTCCACGATGTTTTTGATAACGGTACTACAAAGCAAGTACGACTATGCAAATGAGGTGCCTGCAAATTTCTAAAATAAATCTTGAACCGAAGCTATTTTCATTCGAAAGATAAATTGGTTTGTAATATGTTGATTGTTGGCTAGATAGTTTTAAAATTTGTTGTATTATGAGATTAGTTCTGGAAATCTGGAAAACCCTTTCAAAAAATAAAATAAACCAATAACACATGATTTGTGATTTGGTTCGTTCCAGTCTGCAAATTTTGTAAAAATTCTCTCGTCGGCCTTTATTCAATTGTTGTGATGAAAATACATCTATGTGAAAATGTGAGAAAATGAGCGTTGAACTCGATGTTTATATCAACGTCTCCATATGTACCGAGGGCCGTATCACAAAACGAACTATCGTGCGTGCCTCTGATGACGAAAATGTTGGTAATTTGTTGACGTGCTCCGGATGGCAGGACACAGAAGAAGTAACCGTCTCCAGCGTTAAAGCCGGTATCGAAATAGACCATGAAACTACCGATGTAGAGATAGTTACACCCGTAGCAGTTTTAAGACAATTTAATTTTAAATCCATAAGGTTTAATCTGGTGTCAAAGAATGATAAACAATGTGCTATTTCGTCAAAGCCTTCTTCTTGAAATGCAGATTTTTTTTTTTTTTATTTTTATCCCCCCCTGCTCCCTGCTTTTTTTAAAAGTTTTGCCCGTAATTCAACAAATTAAATTGGTGTGGCCTAATGATTCTAATCAAAATACCAACATGGTTATATCATGAATAAATTTACAAATATTTCATTTCGAACTATAAAATCGATTCTAGAACGAGAATAAATTAATGTACAATGTTATTGGAATTATTGATTTGAAGTGACATTCTGTTCTTGTCAATCAGTTTTTGTGGTTTGGAGCGTGAAATGCACAAAATTGCATGCCTTTAAATTAGCTTTCGTGAAAGCTTTAACTTATAATATGTTCAGTCACAAACAGTTACAAAAAAAAGCATTTCAGAATCCCCGGCCACCATTTCTATTTTACTAGCTGATATTTGGTAATGAGAAATTAATTCAGAATTGGTTCATCCATTGTTAATAACCAATAAGCAACAATTTCACAAACGTACCTCCTAAAAGAAGAGTTGCAGGTCTGTAGTTTGAAATACTCTGTCCACGCAAAAACTATGTCTGTATTTTTAATACAGCATTTCTCAAATTTGATGATCTAAAATTTGATGTTTTGTATGCTTTCTCTGTCGTCAGGTCAACGTATAGAAACTATACAAAGGGCATACATATATACTATCATATATAATAAATCTAGTTTTACAAGATGAAATTAAACCAGATTGCCACTAATATCAACTTATTTTCATCAGTTAAGCCCAACGCCGACGAGGAACATTTCTGTCGACGAACAAGAACATCGAACAAATATATTTCTTTTCCGTTATCCGCAGACGACGAACATTTAGCTCGAACAATACACCAGTGTCACGGAAAATCACATGACCTCAAAATGGCGATGTCCAGAAGATTATGTAAAATTGCGTTAGCTATTTTATTAATTTAAAAAAAGACGGCGAAATAGGAGCATTTGGGTCCGTACCTGGATTCAACGATGTAAAGAGCAGGGTGTGTTCGGGAACCTTGTAAATTTACCAGTTGTTTCCAGGGCTTGTGCTATTTCTTGCATCGCAGCGTACTTCTTGTTCCTATCTGAATAGTTGGGCGAAGAAATCATACACAAACAGGCAGATTAGGACCACATATCTACTAAAATCTGCTCCTTCTCCACAGTCCAAAATTTTGTGTTGGTGGATTCACTGGGCGTCGCCATTTTGAGTGTCATGTGGTCTGGCTTGATCGCCGATTGGTCTTTCGCCGATAAATGTTCGTCGTTAATGCAGACGGCGAACAAAGAATTGTTCTGGAGGCGAACAATTTTAAAAAATCAAATGTGTTTGATTTCACGAACAATTCTCACGAACATTTTTGTTCGTGTTTCTGTAATCCGCAGATGGTGAAAAAAATGATCGAAACAAAATTTTTACGATTGTTCGCTTAAAATGTTCCTCGTCTGGGCTTAATGGAAAATCAAATGAGATATAGGTAAGCTTATAAAATCATATGCTATGGGAGCAATTGTAACATTCATTGTATGGGATGAACTGTAACATTCATGATATGGGATGAACTGTAACATTCATTGTATGGGATGAACTGTAACATTCATGATATGGGATGAACTGTAACATTCATTGTATGGGATGAACTGTAACATTCATTGTATGGGATCAACTGTAACATTCATTGTATGGGATCAACTGTTACATTCATGGTATGGGATCAACTGTAACATTCATTGTATGGGATCAACTGTAACATTCATTGTATGGGATCAACTGTAACATTCATTGTATGGGATCAACTGTTACATTCATGGTACGGGATCAACTGTAACATTCATTGTATGGGATCAACTGTAACATTCATGGTAAGGGATCAACTGTGACATTCACTGTATGGGATAAACTGTTACATTCATGGTACCGGATCAACTGTAACATTCATTGTATGGGATCAATTGTAACATTCATGGTATGGGATCAACTGTAACATTCATGGTATGGGATCAACTGTAACATTCATGATACAGGATGAAATGTAACATTCACGGTATGGGATCAACTGTAACATTCATGGTATGGGATCAACTGTTACATTCATGGTATGGGATCAACTGTATCATTCATGGTATGGGATCAACTGTATCATTCATGGTATGGGATCAATTGTAACATTCATGTTATGGGATGAATGTAACATTCATGTTATGGGATGAACTGTAACATTAATAGTATGGGATCAACTGTAACATTCATGGTATGGGATCAACTGTAACATTCATGGTACTGAATAAACTGTAACATTCATGGTATGGGATCAACTGTAACATTCATGGTACTGAATAAACTGTAATATTCATAGTATGGGATCAACTGTAACATTCATGGTATGGGATCAACTGTAACATTCATGGTATGCGCTCAACTGTTACATTCATGCTATGGGATCAACTGTAACATTCATGGTATGGGATCAACTGTAACATTCATGGTACTGAATAAACTGTAACATTCATGGTATGGGATTAACTGTATCATTCATAGTATGGGATCAACTGTAACATTCATGATATGGGATTAACTGTAACATTCATAGTATGGGATCAACTGTAACATTCATGGTATGCGATCAATTGTAACGTTCATGGTATGGGATTCTGTCATTTGAAAATAAGTGAGTAGGAGTGACACCCATCTTCATAACATTAAGCTATTATGAACTCTGTCTAATACCTTGGTATCATTAGGCACCCTGAATTAGACACGATGGTTTTTGTAAATGCAGCGACTTGATTGGATTAAATGTTAGGGAATACAGCCAATCAGAACCCTTGACACAAAGACTAAACAATAGCTGAAAGTGAAACTACTAATTCTCGTATGCCATCCCATCATAGAGGCCATTACCTTCTTGTACTTTCAAACAAGGCATTTCATTGGCTATATATTGAACTCTCACAAGGGAGATAAATCATATATTAATGTTCCATACAGCTTTAATACAAGTATAGTGCCTGATGATGTAAAAGTAGATGTCAACAAGAACAAGTACTGACCTGTGACGTCTGCCCTGTATCAAGCTTATTTTCACTGGATGGTAGGATTTCTTTAGATATTGAGGCTTCAAGGGAAGATTCCTGAATTGGAAACCAATAAAATCTTAAGTATTTTAGAACTTCTATAAATATTTGGCAATAGGGAGAAAATTGTAAATATTTCGATGATAAACATATAAGCACCACAAGAATACTCAGTGAAAAGGAGGCAAGAGAAAAATTATACTTCACACTGTACATAAATATATATGCCAACCAGTAGAGTCAGCATCCGATCTGCCAGATTCCAAAAATTGTAGCAGTTTCTATATAATTTCAATCAAATAATTGCAAATAAAGTGCACATCCCTTCTTACCCTCAAGTAAATCTAAAGAAAGATCTGTCACTGTAAATAATAGTATTGAAATCCTAGTATCCCTTAGATACGGCCAGTAGCAAGGTCAATCTGTGCTCTATTTTAAATATATCTAATCCCCCTACCTGAGAAGCATGGTGTTTATTTTTATCTGCTGTATGAATCCTCTCCAACTGTTCACTGTTTAGTGGTACCCCATTTTCACACCTCACATTTAATCTACAAAATAATAGGAAATCTAGGTGATGCGAGTCTTTATTGGGCATATCAAATTTTGGTATTTTTGCAAAATTGTAAAATGTTAAAGGGACAGATGTGCCATTTTGGGGATTGATTTATATATGAATATATGTAAATAGTCTTCAGAAGTACAAGAAGTATACAAAAATTGCATAATTCCTTCAAGATATCTTAAACTAGGAATTTCTTTTCCTATTTCTATGGATGTCTTTTCTATAAATGGCAGTCTCACAAGAAAAGAACAACTCCAGATAATTCTGGACACACATGGATTTGAAGGCTCAAATTTCGATAGTGAGCTGTGAACACTTATACTGATCAACTTAACAAAAAAATTCCCATTTCTAAAACTTTTATACTATGAATTTCAATTTTCAAATCAACAATTCTTTAGGATATGGTGTTATATATCAGTTCTTACAATATCAACCTAACCAAAATCTGTGTCATAAGGTGGAAAAGTTATGTTCCATTTAAGTTTACAAGACAAAATGTGTCTCACATGTGGACAAGGTCCCACAGTAAGAGACCCTTGAAGTTATTTATACAAGTTAGAATTCATAAAACCAGCTTTGAACAAGTCTTAGCTATGTGAACAAACAACGTGTCCCTACTCTAGTCAGACATGACTGGGTCAAGTAGAGCAAGAATGAGTTTTAACTCCAACTTCTTTCATTTACATTAGATCTTACATCCCTGTTACCAAATACACTAATATTCTAAATAATTTTAGATATTAAATCAAACAGGTTTCAAATTCCATGTTTTAAAAACAAAGGTTTTCGACCTTTTTTAATGTGTATCAAGGCCATTTCTGCCTTCTATTTGCCTTATTCAAGTATCTCACAAATAATGTTTGTGTTTCCTGTATTTAAAGAAATGATTCAATCTATAAGATGTCACTATGATGTATACATCATTAATAGCTGAGGTTCTTTGTGATAGCTACTTCCTAAAACAGTTAGTTTTAGTGGAATTGTACGAACCATACAGATGTCTGAGTTACAAATGGAATGGTGCAAATTGAGTTTACAAATAGTTTAGAAAGCTGAAACACTGTGCCCTTCCAATGCCTGCTGGACCAACACTGATATTTAATGCTGGTTTCCCTCCTACACTCATTCTCTTAAGATGACATTCTTTGCAGCCACCACTACGGTCCTTTCCACAACTGATTATTTTTTATACTCAAGTTTTAGTATATGAGGTGGTTATTTCTGAGACAGTCTGATAGTTAAACACTGTTATCAGGGTCAGGCCATCTTGACCCAATAATTGACAAATCAACTATATAACCTAATATCACAATTTTACATCTTTGACAATATACAGCTCAATTAACAATTACTAATACACTAGCCTGGTACAGGTTGATCACCATATGGATCACCATATCGGGACAGTATACAGCTTATTTAACTGTTATTTATATACCACCCTGGTACAGGTCTATCACAATATTGGACAATATACAGCTTAATTACTGTTACTAATATACCAGCCTGCTATAGGTGTATCACAATATCGAACAATATACAGCTCAATTACTGTTACTAATATACCAGCCTGCTACAGGTCTATCACAATATTGGACAATATATAGCTTAATTACTGTTACTAATATACCAACCTGGTACAGGTCGATCACAATATTGGACAATATACAGCTCAATTACTGTTACTAATATACCAGTCTGCTACAGGTCGATCACAATATTGGACAATATATAGCTTAATTACTGTTACTAATATACCAGCCTGGTACAGGTCGATCACAATATTGGACAATATACAGCTCAATTACTGTTACTAATATACCAGCCTGCTACAGGTCTATCACAATATTGGACAATATATAGCTTAATTACTGTTACTACTATACCAGCCTGGTACAGGTTTATCACAATATTGGACAATATATAGCTTAATTACTGTTACTAATATACCAGCCTGCTACAGGTCGATCACAATATTGGACAATATACAGCTCAATTACTGTTACTTATATACCAGCCTGGTACAGGTCTATCACAATATTGGACAATATATAGCTTAATTACTGTTACTAATATACCAGCCTGCTACAGGTCTATCACAATATTGGACAATATGTAGCTTAATTACAGTTACTAATATACCAGCCTGCTACAGGCCGATCACAATATTGGACACTATACAGCTTAATCACTGTTACTAATGTACCACCCTGGTACAGATCTATCACAATATTGGACAATATACAGCTTAATTACTGTTACTTATATACCACCCTGGTACAGGTCGATCACAATATTGGACAATATACAGCTCAATTACTGTTAGGGCACAAGTCACGATATTGGAAATTTATGGTTCAATAAACTGGTACTAATTTACCACCCTGGCACAGGTCCATCAGGATATGGAACAATATACAATATTGGAAATTTATGGCTCAATTAACTGGTACTAATATACCTGGAACAGTTGTTTATCATCAATAATGCATGTACTATTTCTGTCAGTAGGTCAATGAGACTCCAGTCTAAATATATATAACTATTTCAGTTAGACAGTTCTGACATTGCTTAAAGCCAAGTGCTGGCATAATAGTTGGCGAGACTGCAAACTAAATACATCTTCAATTTTACATATTAAACAGGTTCATTCATTCATTCTATTAACCCCATGGTCTGAATATTGCACAGGACCATTAATGTCTATTGGACCTAATTCTAACCCATGTAAAATAAAGACTTTATTATTGTTACTCTCTTCTGACTTGTCAGCAAGTTGAAATCCCTACTTGTAAAATGAAATTGGATTAGGAACTTTACATCAGTGCTAATGATTAATTTTTTTGGCAACCAGACATTTTTCAACGACCTGAGAAATCAGATCTCAATTTTCTCTTGTCTTGAGAGAAGGTCTGTATATTATATTGGTTCAGTACTGGTAGTGACATGATGTTTGGCAAAAGAAAGGTCAACTGTTTCATTTTACCAATAGTTCTACTTTATCACTAACTAATTACTCTGCCAAACAATCAAAATATGTTTAACTAAAATTTTGAAATAATTTTGGGTCACTTTGTCCTTTGCACCTTGTTTTCGGCATTCTTCACAAACATTATTTAAACTGATATAATTTTATCCCTTGCCTTTCAAATAACTTTTGTGGTTTTCCTGATAGTTGCCATAATAAATGTTAGACCACCTATATATTTTAGATAATATTTATGTCATATTACAGTAAATCAATCAAATCAATGTAAAGTTTACATCATACGTCTTGTCTTTGAAATCAATTCCCCTTCATGATGCCTGTGTCTCATAATATTTAAAGCCCTATGTGCGATTGTTTATAGGAATACTGATAACGATATTAAAACTTTTCAACAATGGTGCAGAAAGGTGCTATAAGTGTCCCTGATACATATAAAAACCTTGCAATCCCTCGAACTCCCTGACTTTTCAACTTAAAAACCTAATCATTGATTTATCACAATAATTCAGACAAATATTATCAATTAATAACAAGGCCATTTTGACCCGAAGTCTACATACACCGAATTGACCTCGAAAAGTTTACATTTTGACAATCTAATACCGGGGAAACATTTTTCTTTTAAACAAAAATAAACACAAACTTCCACATTCTATCATTGATCTTTTTACCTGACTAAAAAACAATGGAGAGTAAAAACTAGCTGACAATATCATACTGGAGGTCATCACATTATAATAAACCATGGACATTATATTGTCTTACTACAAATACTTTAATATCCCACAAACAGACAGGATTTAACAAAAAAATACTTCATTATTGATTTTAAAAAAAGACTTATAATATTTCAAGTTAACCAAAAGACATTATGACCTTATATTATCTTATGTGACTGAAATATCTGTCCATACTTGATTAAGACTAATCATTATATAATCTTTGTCACCCAAAAGGCATTATGACCTTTTATTAGTACACAGTTCTTCTTTAAAGCTGTCCTGATGAGGACAGTGTATCAGAAACATATCGATAATACACCACTGGTTTCAATAAGAGACTAATAACTGAATAATGTAAATCAACCAAATGGCATTATGACCTTTTATTAGTACACAGTTCTTCTTTAAAGCAGTCCTGATGAGGACTACATATCCGAAACATGTGTCAGCAGCATGAGATGAGCCCTATATAATTAGTTAAGCTCCTAAAACACAATTAGAGCTGTCAGTGCCACTTTTCAACACAAATTTCTAGATTTTAACAAAATGACTTATCAATTGAACAACTGAATCAAAACAATGGTAATATGACATATTGTGTACTATATTAAATAGATTGTACAGAGGTTTTCTTAATGTATATGTGTATCAAGGACACTGATAGCACCATTCCAATAAGACGTGTATGGTTCCTGCAATTCCACTAAAACTAAGTGTTTGATGACATCACTAATTGCAAAACATACCTCAGATCTTATGATTAGTGATGTCATTAAACACTTATTTTGTAGGAATCCCAAAATTGGAATGGTGTAAATCGAAGCTGTAAGTGTGCCCGATACACATAAAACATTAAGAAAACCTCTTTACAATCACTTTAAGATTAGTTTGCTTACTGTAGAATGACACTAAATATCTTATTCACCTTGGCAGCTGATGATAAACAATAATAGATATCTTTAACATTTAACTGAATAGAAACAAGAGGCATTGTGACCTAACATTAGACATTGACTGTCTACACATTCTACTGAATTAACAAGCTAATATAGCATAATTTTAGCGACTCAAAACATTAAATTAAATGAAAACTGAATTAAACTTGTAAAATTAGTTTGTATAATGAAATGAAATGGAGACCATATATAAATAGTAGATCCCTCTCTGACCAGTTTCAAAACATTAGTTTTCCAATAAATAAACCAAGTACTAACCATCCGAACTGCAAAACTAAACCCAAATCCAAAATCACATGAGGAAGTATATCAAGCCAAAAACCTAACTGCTTTAAATTTGAGCACCTAATTTTCCAAGCCTAGTTAAAAATCAGACTACCCCCCTTTAATAATAGACATTCAGACCTTTTCCTATTTCTATAGATGTCTTTTTATATATGACAGTGTCTCAAGAAACTTTCAATCGCAGATAATTCTGGACACACATGGATTTGAACGCTCAAATTTTGACAGTGAGCTGTAAAAAATTTACTGATTAGCTATAAAATTTCCGATCCTGAGACTAAGGTACGATTGGTAAAAAAAATGGCGCATCTGTCTCTTTAAAATCAATATATTATTCAAACACAATTTTAACCAATCAAATTTTCCAGAAGAATTTAAAAACGTGTAGATGACCTAACCTTTCTGTACTGATCAACTACATATAATGTTTTTCATGGCAACAGGAAGATTTTAAGTTATATTAACACTACAGACTTCCCACTTTAAGGAAGTTTTTATGATTGACAAACTTAGTCAATCTGATATATAATGGAAAAGATGGATGATTTTAGTCAATGTTAATGGTATTTGGTGATAGCTTTAATATAACAATGTCATCTTCTAATTCTTGCGTACAGGTTAAATCTTTGATAACAAGGTGATTAGATTAGATTATACTGAGGTTGAATATAATAAATTACTTTGGACAGGGTTATATTGGACAGAATCACTCTTCTTTCCATTGGCATCAAAGGTATTATAGGTAGATAATTTTGGATAGCAAGGCGATTATAGTTATATTGAGGCTATATTTAATAAGTTAGTTTGGATAGTGTTATATTGAACAGAATCCTTCTTTATTTCATCAGAGGCCATTACTTAAAATTACAAAACTTAAACTACATTATGACTAGAATTATGGAAAGGAATTAACTGCTTTCTGGGTAACCTTAACTGAAGTTGCCCCTTGGCCCTAAAATTGTTTTCCTCATTAGGGGACATTATGTAACACCTAGGTTTAAACTGTCAAGAAATTTATTCCAGTTCGGGTCAAGATAATGCGTTCCTTAATTCCTCAATATTCCTGCAGCTGTGTCTGAAGGCTATTTCATTCATGATCACCCATTCCAAAAGATAAAGTTCTTGAAGGCTCTCATTTTAAATATGAAATATCATAAAATCGTGACTTGCAAAATGCAATTCAGCATGTATCAGAGTCAGCGTATGTGTCAAAGTTGAAGAAAAATCTACGATTTAATATTTAAATCTCCCCTCCCCCAGCACTGTACAACCACTGCCGTAACAACAACTTGACATAGCTGAAACAAGCAGCACTTTCAGTTGGCCTGTCAAAAATAATCACAGCAATACTTACTGTAAAATGGCTATGATCGAAACAGTTATACATATAGCTAACAGTTTCAACACCATTTTTCACGACATTTTTAGCTCCGAGCTTTTACTCACTCAAAACATGATACGATCAATAATTTGACATGTGTGTAAGATCGGGAAATAGTTTCTGTCATTAGGCTTGACGTGTTCTAATGATTGCGCATGCCCATGAGGAAATACCTTCCGGTTTGAAAGCGAGGTTAGAGGAAATTCCTTTCATTCTTAAATAAAATCTCGATCATCAAGACGCTAAGCAAGGTGTGGTGATTTTAATCTACAAGGCCACCGCATAGTGTTTATCTGATCATTACAAACCAATTTATTATTTTATTACACCATAGATAAACAAGATTTGGACGAATTTGATTTAATTATATCGAAATTGTAAACTTACGCTTTTTAAAGATCTCTTATTTGGATTGAGTTCTAGATAAAAAAAAAGCGAATTAGGCCTAATCAATTATTCAATTTTTCTTCTCTAATCTTAAAGACTTTATTTATAAATTTTAAGTTGCTCTACAAGAAAGGAATAATTTCGTGTGGTACGAAAAAAAAATTTGGGACGAAAGCGGTTAAAATCATATTTTTTTTTAAATCTCATGTATGGCGTTGCCATTGTTTTGCATAATGTTTTTTTTTTTCATTACGATTACGATCCCTGGCGGAGTGTAAGTAGGCCTACTGTTTTTTCTGCCAATAACTCAGTAATATGATCATAAAAAGAATGCTGTCCGGAATGGTCTCAGATTCTTGGGTAGAAATGATGGGCCAAAAAATCAACTCTTTGGTTAACTAGGAAGCGAATATCTATCCTAACCAAGGGACCAAAGAAAAAACAGGAAATACATTGTATTTCAAATCTCGTGTCAGAAATGAAATGAAATGAATGGAGTTTTACGTCCTACTTAAATCTCGTGTCAGATGCCCAATATATAGATAGATGTTTATTGAATTCTTCGCCCTTTTTGGACAGCATACATCATGATAGGGCCTACAAGATAATACATAATAGGGCCAAGGCCTAAGTATATAAATATGACATTTTTGATTAAATTCTAGAAGGCCATGCAGTGTACAATGAGATAGATTCAATGTAATGTGACACGAGAATTCTTACCTGAACAGCAAATGAAATGAAATGAATGGAGTTTTACGTCCTACTTTCTGCACCATGTGGGCTAATGAAGTCGGGCAACGCCATGCAGGGTGCGATGAGGGAAATTTTGCCAGGGCAGCGGCATTAGCCTGCTCTTTTTCGATTTGCAACTGTCGAGGGATTTTTAACGTGCACAGCCTGTAGCACATGAGGCCTCGGTTTATTGTCACATCCGAACGACTAAACGCTTTTTCCACGACAGCCCCTCTTACCTGCATCACTGACAGGGGGAAACCGGTTTGAAAAATCCGAAGGTATTATCTCGACCTACTTACCTGAACAGCGACAACACTCATCGACTCCTTTATGAAGTATAATTGTCGCTGAAGATCTAACTTCCAGGGCTTGTACAACCCGGGGCTTTAGTCTTTTGCATATAACTCAAAAGTCAATAAGCTTTAGAATTACTCTTTGTCTATATAAAACGATAAGAACAGGACACTTTTAACGTTATGGGTGAAAAATTTTCAGGGGGGGGCCAAATATTTAACCCCCCCCCCCCCCGCCACCCTTGTCTACGGGCCTGCTTCCAGGGCGTGTACAACCTGGGGTTTTAGTAAATAAGTTTGACCTTGAACAGAGAGGAAGCATCTTACCCTATGTCTTAAGTTGAACCTGTCCCTCCGTCTGTCCGTTCTGTCCCATCACTGTCAATCACCGTGTATTCCAGTCCATTACGGTAAATTAATATTGTGTAATGATGTAACAGACTGACATGTTATTGTTCTGATGGATCACCCCCTAATCTTATAAAACATGGCGACCAGGTTGACATCTTCATCTTTATTCTTCAATCACAAGGTAAGTATTTCTTTAGTATGTTTTTATTTGATAGATATCGTGGCGAAAGCCAAACAGTCCAAAGACTATAGACGCGTTTACACGACCAAAAATTGTCCGTGTCTCGTCCGGATCGAGTAAGGTTCATTATAAGCTAGTCAATATTTAAAAACAGCTTCATGGGTCAACTTCAGAACAGTTGTTCCGTTGCCAAACAGCATTTTGATTTGAAGTCCACATCCCCTTTTGCCATTCAGTTCCAATTTAAATGATCCATGATAAATAACACAAGATATTAATAAACTCAGGAAAAGTATATCCATATATCTTGTGTTATTTATGTTTGCCTTCTTACTTCTACATGTCTTACAAAGAATGATCCATGATAGCTATATACACCCCTTCCAGTTGCTTATTTAGTTTGAGGTCCACTGGGTCATGGCCCTCCGCCTAGGGGGACTCCGGCCTCAAAGGGGCTTCGGCCCTTCCTCGCCTCGGAGAAGCACTTCTCATATTTGCCCCCTCAGTCATTTTCTTGATACGCCCATTTCATGTGTACCCACGGATTTGTTCACAAAAATATATGCCAAATTTTTACTTAAAATTAAAGTGGCTCTCACACTATAGCGTATGGCTGCGAATAATGAAACTGCTTGAGAGTTGCGTTGCGACTTTAACCTTAAACTCATTAAGCAACGTTTCGACAACATTACACTAGTCAAACAATGTTTTATCTATTATTTGTATATTACAGAATGAAGTTAAGTATCATCAGCTCCCTGGCAGTGGTGTTTCTGTCACAGTCAGCATTCTCACAGAGTAAGTTAATTTTTAACGAATTCAGAAGGTGTATCGGGGGGTCACTTGTAGCAATCCGATTTCGTGGCTCAAATAAACTAGAATTCTAAGTCTTTGTATTTGTATCGGGGACACTTTTAACTAATATTTGTATGTCTATCGGGGACACTTATAGCTTCTATTTGCATCATTCGGATTTCCTAGTCCTTGTATTTGTATCTGGGACACTTATAGCTTCTATTTGTATGTCTATCAGGGACACCTATAGCTTCTATTTGCTAGCTTCTCATTTGATGGGAAATTGGACCGATACAGGTTCGAAGCCCTTGAATGTGTATTGCGGACAAATCTTTTTTAGCCAAATGATCAAAGAGCAAAACGGTAGGGCGTAAAACATTCATTCTTCTTATTTTTATTTCAGAATGTCTTCTGTCTGTTGATTTTGGTGATTGTCCAGAGTCCACGTTAGTAAGTACTAGGTACTATTATAACAAAGACAAAGACCAATGCGAGGCATTCAGCTTCAATGGATGTGGTGGAAACGCTAATAATTTCGACACGTTAGCAGAATGTGAATCGATGTGTGTCCTGTCTCTGACAGACGGTCATCCAATTACTGATGTTTCTCAATTGACTCAAGCTGTGGACCCTTTAGTTGGTATAGTTGATCACATCCCCGATCACTCTCATCACCCACTAGATGCCTACAATGCGGTTGACTCCCACCTACCGCTTGACTCCCACCTACCGCTTGACTCCCACCACCCAGCTGACTATATCCACTCAATCGAATCTCACTACCCAAATGACATCATTGTAGGCAGACCAGGTCGTAGAGATAGAGGGTTCCCATCCAGCAGTGGACGCCGTGTTGATAGAAGAAACAGAAACGGTATGCTTGATCAATTGAGACAAACCTTAAACGAATATTACAGAGGTGATATCATATTTCGTAGAAACGGAAGACGCAATGACTTAATCGACATTATCAGAAGAGGCAACCGTAATAGCAGAAGAAATATCAGAAGAAACAGTCTGCCAATTCGCATGATTCTTAGAGCACTTCGTTTGGATAACCTCAGGAATAGAACCACTAGCCGTAGAGACAGGAATAGAACCACTAGTCGTAGAGACAGGAATAGAACCACTAGTCGTAAAGACAAGAAAAAGAAAAAAATTGGGAAAAACAATCATAAGAGAAACAACAAACCAATTCAAATCATCTATAGCAGTGATTAGATCACAAATTTAAAATCTTATTACAATTCAAATTCGCTCTATTTTTTTCTGATATGTTTTTTGCCACAGTCGGTTTTAATGACAGTATTTGAACCATTCAGAGCATGTCATATAGAACCCTTTTCTTAAAAACATAACAAAATGTGGGATAGCTATCCAACAATTCGCTAAGTTTGATCAAAAAATCAAAAGGCAAATATATTTTTTATCAAAGACAATTGCTCCATAAATTCTAACAAATCCATCGACATATGACATATTTATCCAACTGGTTAGCAGATTGATGGTTTTCTGGGCCAGATTGCCAGATATTTTTACTTTAAGATTATTTTTTATTATAAATGTGAACCCGGTATTGTAATTAATGACAATATTAAAGATTAAAAAAATATATATATTATGTTATTCATGGCTCTACCATAGTCCCGTAGCTTCCGACCTCCCACCAGAAAATTTCTGACAACCGACCAATTCCACCACTGCAACTTAGTACGATTGCCCCATTGCCCGATTGAATATATTGTTTGCCCCTCTGAGCAATCAAGTCTTGGGAAATAGAGTAACAATAGTCCGAACCCAGTCGGTCAATAGGCATACGCAACCTATATATAAGGCGTCTACAAATAGTATAAACTTGTCTACAGTGATGTCGATTTGTTTTCTTTCCATTCCTAATCTACATTACAGAGTTGTCTTCTCCAGATAAGACATCAGGACTCACTCCACTAATTCATTTGCCATCTCTTCCCATGTTAAAACACGAAATTCAACCTTCTATAACTTTTTCCAGAAATCTCGTTGAAAGCTTTCCAACATGTCGAATGAAAGCCTGACCAATTCTCAATGTCTCCTAAAAAATTCATTATATGATGACCATGAAAATTTTGAGCTACTAAAATTGGAAGTAGACTACTACCGGTTATACTCATCCGCTAGAGTTTGGCACTTCACAAAACGACTATTTTTAGAATTAGCCTTCCGCCTTTAAGTCTCTCATCATCTCACCAAATGCAATTTCAGACATCAAATTCCAAATCTAGACCAAATTTTACCCAAAAATAGGCAGGCAAAAACCCCAAAAGGGAGAGAGAAAGAAGATTTCTAAAAATAGCCTGGACTACATACCCCAAAAGGGAGAGAGAAAGAAGATTTCTAAAAATAGCCTTGACTACATTCCTATACAATCATTTGCATAAAATGTTTTAGTGGAGTGAGTCCATCAGACCCAGAGAGCAACACCACAGCAATGTTGTGAACATGTCTCGCCGATGCTCCGTTGACAATGGAGTCGTTCCCTAGAAAACATATTCACTAGTTGAAGGGAGATAACCGATTTCAATACACCTAAAATTCTTTTTATATCGTATACACAGCCTTGCTCAATGTCTTTATTTGACTTATCAACTGTTGTAGTTCTGTTAAACAAACACTCTTTAAGACAACATCCAAATAAAAAAGTTATCAAAGCAATCAACACAAGGCGGTAGGCTTTTAAAAAATGAAAAAAATGTTAAAATTATATATAGATTATCCAGACAAAAAACAATCCATCAGTCGCTTATTTTTGTCAATGACTCGAATCTTGTGTCAAATCTTGTGTGTGCCCGCGCTTCCACGACAAGATTATTCAACAGGATTTATAGTATCAAACCATTTTGATATTTGTCGCCGATTGTTTAATCGTCAGCAAGACAGAGCGTCATCATCCAATTAGATTCATTTTCTTTTCAATTGCAGGTAATTATTGGTGGAAAACGACCGACTGAAGATTTTTTGTTTCCTCGTATGCCCACATCCGGTCTTCAAAATTCAGGATAAGACTCTAGTGACCAAGACCGTTCACCGTGGCCTTACAAATGGACTAAAAGCTTAAAGTCAAAAAACATTTTTTTTTTCAATTTTTCAACACTTTTCAGAACATTGATGTGACATTACTTGAATCTAATGATAAACTTGACTTATATTCATGATACACAAGAGATTCACTCTCTTGGTTCTCTTCACCATGTCAAGCTATTATGAACTTCGTATTAATACCTTGATTGCAATACTCACTTTTCTTGACATTGTGAAGATGTGGTTTTGTTTTGCCTCCCTAAATTCTATGTAGTATTTAGCAGCAATGACAGGTGTGGTACCTGGCGGAGCATGATTACTCTTCTGATCACTTGATGCCTCCTTTCATCATGAAATGCTTCCTCGTGTATTCGAGTCTTATATAATAACTATTATGATCAGAACCCTACCTTGACAATCGAAATTGGAGAGTTATGTCCCTTGAACTTTTTAAATTCCTCGTCAATTCGCTATTTCTTTTGTTGGCGCATTCCTATTTGTAGTGTTGTTGTGTTGTTTATGTTTAGGGCCGTAACCAATGACCGTGACTTCATCAAGACTATTTAGGCAATCAACATGATTTTCGCCCCATAGGAAAAAGACCCTAGTTATGGCCCTGGGAATCGTTCCACAAAAATTCGTAAGTTATTCTGGAAGAAAATCAACCGAAAACGTTTTGGACAAACACGATCATTTCAGTGAGCAATTACCATTCTTTCAGTCAGCAATAATCATTCAATCAGTCAGCAATTTATATACTTTCATTAAGCAATTACCATTCTTTCAGTGAGCAATTACCATTCTTTCAGTCAGCATATTATATACTTTCATTAAGCAATTACCATTCTTTCAGTCAGCAATTACCATTCTTTCAGTCAGCAATTTATATACTTTCATTAAGCAATTACCATTCTTTCAGTGAGCAATTACCATTCTTTCAGTCAGCATATTATATACTTTCATTAAGCAATTACCATTCTTTCAGTCAGCAATTACCATTCTTTCAGTCAGCAATTACCATGTATACAGATAATAATTTAAATTTCAAATATAATATAAACGGATAATAATTTAAATTTCAAATATAATATATACAGATAATAATTTAAATTTCAAATATAATATATACAGATAATAATTTAAATTTCAAATATATACAGATAATAATTTAGATTTCAAATATAATATATACAGATAATAATTTAGATTTCAAATATAATATATACAGCTAATAATCTGAATTTCAAAAATAATATAAACAGATAATAATCTAAATTTCAAATATGATATAAACAGATAATAATTTAAATTTAAAATATAATATATACAGATAATAATTTAGATTTCAAATATAATATAAAAAGATAATAATTTAAATTTCAAATATAATACAAAGAGATAATAATTTAAATTTCAAATATAATATATACAGATAATAATTTAAATTTCAAATATGATATAAACAGATAATAATTTAAATTTAAAATATGATATAAACAGATAATAATTTAAATTTCAAATATAATATAAACAGATAATAATTTAAATTTCAAATATAATATATACAGATAATAATTTAAATTTCAAATATAATATAAACAGATAATAATTTAAATTTCAAATATAATATAAACAGATAATAATTTAAATTTAAAATATGATATATACAGATAATAATTTAGATTTCAAATATAATACAAACAGATAATAATTTAGATTTCAAATATAATATAAACAGATAATAATTTAGATTTCAAATATAATATAAACAGATAATAATTTAAATTTCAAATATAATACAAACAGATAATAATTTAGATTTCAAATATAATATATACAGATAATAATTTAAATTTCAAATATAATATAAACAGATAATAATTTAAATTTCGAATATAATATAAACAGATAATAATTTAAATTTCAAATATTGTATATACAGATAATGATTTAAATTTCAAATATAATATAAACAAATAATAATTTAAATTTCAAATATAGTATATACAGATAATGATTTAAATTTCAAATATAATATAAACAGATAATAATTTAGATTTCAAATATAATATAAACAGATAATAATTTAAATTTAAAATATAATATATACAGATAATAATTTAAATTTCAAATATAATATAAACAGATAATAATTTAAATTTCAAATATAATATAAACAGATAATAATTCAAATTTCAAATATAATCTATGACCATGTATTTGATGAAGCAAAGTATCGACGAACTAAAGGGATACAAAAGAGGATTCGTATCATCTGGTCACCTTTTGACTTTTTGATTATGTGATATCAAATTTGTAAATTACCCATGGTTTAACTCATCAAAATATGTTTGTTATTGTACTTATATAGTAATAATAGATAATTTTTATAACGGGTGTGTAGAAAATTAACATATAGAGTTTGTCATATTTAAGATAAGTTTGTTGATAAAAACCTACTGAAAATTGATGTGTGATATCAAATTTGAAATTTGCCCAGGCTTTTACTCAGGAAAATATGTTTGCTATTGTATAAGCTAAGAAAATCGCAGACCGTGCCTTCGGTGCTTGGAGTCGTTCTTCGCCTGACATCTCAACCCTTCAAAATTTTCGGGCAAACCAAGAAGAATGTGATATATAATTATTCCGAAATGCCAGTATTGGCAAAATTTATCTTTCAAACGCGAATAATTCTGTACACACATGGATTTGAAAGCTCAAATTTCGAAGGTGAGCCGTCAACATCATACTACATGCATTTTGTGATAAATTATCGATTCAAACAATGTCATATGCTTCAAGTCCTATTTCCTTAAATTTAAATCTTCAATTAACACAAAACCTGTAAATATTAGCCGTGAGAATCAGCATTTTCAAAATCCAACAGAATCCCTATAAAATGTGGAATGGGTCTCATTTCCTGTTTTGTCTTGACACAATTCTGTATAGAATTATAGCATCATCATCATCATCATCATCATCAATATCATCATTATTATTATTCCATTATTATTATTATTACTTTATTATTATCTGAATAATGATTAAAGATATACATGAAGCTCAGTTTGCATGTTATGATAAATTAACGATTCAAAGCTATTATTAAACATTGGCGTGAAAAACACAAATCAAGGAACAATTTATCCAATGAAAGTGCTTCTACTTTCTACTTTTACTTTCATTTTACGCTCCAGTCCTATTTCCTAGAATTTATGCACATTGACTAATACTAAGAACTGATTAGCTAACTCATCAGAATTGTGAAAAAGATCTGCTGAATAGGTTATCAAGTTATATTCTATTAACGATAATGTAAGCAGTGGAGAAAGGTAGGAAGTTGAATTATTTATATTGTTTTATATCACAGCTTCTATTCATAGAGCTATATGACATTATTTAGGCTAAATTTATATCTTTTATCTTGTAAAACGTTCGTAGGCCCTACATCAATTTAAACGTTTTGATTTTGGACTCATATCTCGACATTAAATTATTTCAACTTCATAAATTAAAAATTATGAATATTTCCGATCGCCACACCTTCAATTTTTATATTTATCTGTTTAAAATCTTAAATGGTAATGTACCTCATAATCTATGTGATACATTTAAAAAATATAATACGCCTTGCACACCACCGTCTGGAAAAAGCGTCAAGTTGTTCGTATGGGACAATAAACCGAGGCCTGTGATATAGGCTGTGCACGTTAAAGATCCCTCGACAGTTGGAAATTGAAAAGAGAGAATGCTAATGCCGCTGTCCTGGCAAAAATCTTTATTGTAGAACAGAGTTTAAAACATGTTGAGAGTATGAAATGCTCTGTATCCAAATATAAGTAGGTAATTTCCTATCAAATTGATACATTCCAATGCTGAGTCTCTACTTGTGACCTAGGCCAGTGCTTCTATAGAGAGTATCTCTTATAAAACCTTGTACCCACTAATTCAATTTTTAAAAATCCAGCTTTGATTTTCATTTGTTTCTAGTTCACTTCTTACTCCTGACTGGGCCAGTGCTTCTGTAGAAGATAGTTTTATGTAACACCTTTTACGAAATCTACAAAATAGTCTCTATTAATATCGTTGAAGATTGAATATTGTGTATATAGCCTATTATAGAAGTAGTTATGTTATAGAAAAAAAAACTGACATTGTTTATCGTTGTGTTTCAGAGTACTAAGATTTATTGTGGTAGCTTTC
>NW_008709663.1:81092-83234 GCF_000327385.1 Lottia gigantea | reverse complement strand
TACAGATAATGATTTAAATTTCAAATATAATATAAACAAATAATGATTTAAATTTCAAATATAATATATACAAATAATAATTTAAATTTCAAATATAGTATATACAGATAATGATTTAAATTTCAAATATAATATAAACAGATAATAATTTAAATTTCAAATATAATATATACAGATAATAATTTAAATTTCAAATATAATATAAACAGATAATAATTTAAATTTCAAATATAATATAAACAGATAATAATTCAAATTTCAAATATAATCTATGACCATGTATTTGATGAAGCAAAGTATCGACGAACTAAAGGGATACAAAAGAGGATTCGTATCATCTGGTCACCTTTTGACTTTTTGATTATGTGATATCAAATTTGTAAATTACCCATGGTTTAACTCATCAAAATATGTTTGTTATTGTACTTATATAGTAATAATAGATAATTTTTATAACGGGTGTGTAGAAAATTAACATATAGAGTTTGTCATATTTAAGATAAGTTTGTTGATAAAAACCTACTGAAAATTGATGTGTGATATCAAATTTGAAATTTGCCCAGGCTTTTACTCAGGAAAATATGTTTGCTATTGTATAAGCTAAGAAAATCGCAGACCGTGCCTTCGGTGCTTGGAGTCGTTCTTCGCCTGACATCTCAACCCTTCAAAATTTTCGGGCAAACCAAGAAGAATGTGATATATAATTATTCCGAAATGCCAGTATTGGCAAAATTTATCTTTCAAACGCGAATAATTCTGTACACACATGGATTTGAAAGCTCAAATTTCGAAGGTGAGCCGTCAACATCATACTACATGCATTTTGTGATAAATTATCGATTCAAACAATGTCATATGCTTCAAGTCCTATTTCCTTAAATTTAAATCTTCAATTAACACAAAACCTGTAAATATTAGCCGTGAGAATCAGCATTTTCAAAATCCAACAGAATCCCTATAAAATGTGGAATGGGTCTCATTTCCTGTTTTGTCTTGACACAATTCTGTATAGAATTATAGCATCATCATCATCATCATCATCATCAATATCATCATTATTATTATTCCATTATTATTATTATTACTTTATTATTATCTGAATAATGATTAAAGATATACATGAAGCTCAGTTTGCATGTTATGATAAATTAACGATTCAAAGCTATTATTAAACATTGGCGTGAAAAACACAAATCAAGGAACAATTTATCCAATGAAAGTGCTTCTACTTTCTACTTTTACTTTCATTTTACGCTCCAGTCCTATTTCCTAGAATTTATGCACATTGACTAATACTAAGAACTGATTAGCTAACTCATCAGAATTGTGAAAAAGATCTGTTGAATAGGTTATCAAGTTATATTCTATTAACGATAATGTAAGCAGTGGAGAAAGGTAGGAAGTTGAATTATTTATATTGTTTTATATCACAGCTTCTATTCATAGAGCTATATGACATTATTTAGGCTAAATTTAAATTTCAAATATAATATATACAGATAATAATTTAAATTTCAAATATAATATAAACAGATAATAATTTAAATTTCAAATATAATATAAACAGATAATAATCTAAATTTCAAATATAATATATACAGATAATAATTTAGATTTCAAATATAATATAAACAGATAATAATTTAAATTTCAAATATAATATATACAGATAATAATTTAAATTTAAAATATAATATATACAGATAATAATTTAAATTTCAAATATAATATAAACAGATAATAATTTAAATTTCAAATATAATATATACAGATAATAATTCAAATTTCAAATATAATCTATGACCATGTATTTGATGAAGCAAAGTATCGACGAACTAAAGGGATACAAAAGAGGATTCGTATCATCTGGTCACCTTTTGACTTTTTGATTATGTGATATCAAATTTGTAAATTACCCATGGTTTAACTCATCAAAATATGTTTGTTATTGTACTTATATAGTAATAATAGATAATTTTTATAACGGGTGTGTAGAAAATTAACATATAGAGTTTGTCATATTTAAGATAAGTTTGTTGATAAAAACCTACTGAAAATTGATGTGTGATATCAAATTTGAAATTTGCCCAGGCTTTTACTCAGGAAAATATGTTTGCTATTGTATAAGCTAAGAAAATCGCA
>NW_008709663.1:80631-81042 GCF_000327385.1 Lottia gigantea | reverse complement strand
ACAGACACCTCACATCCTCACATTTTATCTGAACATACACCTCACATCCTCACAATTTATCTGAACATACACCTCACATCCCCACACTTTATCTGAACATAATCCTCACATCCTCACAATTTATCTGAACATACACCTCACATCCCCACACTTTATCTGAACATAATCCTCACATCTTCACATTTTATCTGAACATACACCTCACATCCTCACATTTTACCTGAACATACACCTCACATCCTCACAATTTATCTGAACATACACCTCACATCCTCACATTTTATCTGAACATAATCCTCACATCCTCACATTTTATCTGAACATAATCCTCACATCCTCACATTTTATCTGAACATACACCTCACATCCTCACATTTTATCTGAACATAATCCTCACATCCTCACATTTTA
>NW_008709663.1:78555-80581 GCF_000327385.1 Lottia gigantea | reverse complement strand
AGAAATTGAATTTATAGAAGTGTTTGAAGAATCAGAGAATGATTTGATTTATCGAGTACAGATATCTGCCAAGAAAGAAGAGGACATTCATCATATTCGTGAGCAGAGAGGAGATTTTTTACACCAAGTTGTAGAATTGAATGGGAAATTGGCTAATGAATATCTTTTCCATTATATGAAACTTTCTATTAAATGTGAAGGGAAGAAATGGTTATCAGAAGAAACAAATACAAAAGATTGGATTGTGGTAAATCATTATCATGGAGGATCTGTAAGTGATGGTCTACAGAGATTAATAGATGATGAAGAATGGTCTTATAGTCCATATGTCAGTGTAGCAGGATGCTTATCAAATTGTGATGAACAGTTTAAAGGACACATATATTGCTTTTTACCACTACCGTTAGAACGCACTAGCCCTACTGGCTTGCCAGTTCATATCAATGGGTTCTTTGCTTTGAGCCAAGATCGTCATCATATTAAATGGATGTCATCAGAAGAGGAAAATCGGACTGGTCACTCAGAAAATGCTGTAGAATGGAACAAAATTTTGGCTACGGAAATCTTGCCCATGGTATATTCAGAATTGCTAACATATTTGACTAAAGCTGGTATTGACACGAATACAATATATAAATTGTTTCCTAAACCCGAATTGATTACTGAAAACTGGAAGATATTTATCAAACCACTTTTTAAACAACTCTACGAGAAAAACATCATCTTTACCAAGGCTTCTGGTGGAAAATGGATTAAACCTAAAGAAGCTACTGTGTTGGTAAAGGAAGAATATCCAGATACTACTTTAAAGGTTATAGAAGATGTATATTTATTAAAGGAAAAGAATGTAGCTTGTCTTCCAGATGATTTTGTGAAATCTTTAAAGTCACATGGCCGGATTGAAGTATCTGATTCGTCATGTTTACATTCCTTTTTGATTCAATCATGATGATATATTTGACTTGATGGACATCAACCAGAAGATGAAACTACTGGAATATTTCATATCTAATGATATCGAAAAACTGCAAGATCTGAAGATATTGCCATTAGCTAATGGTGAATTTCATATATTTGATGCTGAAGAAGAGACTATATTCTGGTGTGAAGCAGAGAGTTTGAAATTATTCCCGGGAATGGAATCAAGGTTTATGCTCAATGACCTCTCTCAAGATATATCTCAAAAACTAATAGGTATTCCAAATTTCATTTATATAATGTTTATTACACACAAATTATAACTTTGTTTTAACGATATGTATCGTCTTCACTTTTTTATATTGCCCATATGTTTGCATATTGTGTCTTCGCCCCCTTCTGTAAACAGTGCCATATTTAATCTAATCTGAGCTTCTGAGCATTATAATATTGGCACGGTGGTTGATGTTCATGATGAAAGATTCTACTTTTACTGCCTTGGATCCAATTGTGTTTTATAAGCAGGCTAGACTGATTTCATCTTTTGAACCCTTTTTGTTTTGAGTGAATGTGACTTTCAAGATAACATGGTTCTTTTCATTTCAGATCGGTTCCAAGTTAAACAACTATTACCTGAACATATTCAAGAATTACTCAAAGAGTGTATAGAGATTAACGGTTTTAGGCATAAAGAGATCACACCACAAATTACTGATTGGTTAAATGACGTATGGAAATATATACACAAAAATGAGGATGTTTTCCAGTTGCCATGGATTTCACATTTACATTTACTACCATTTCACAAAGAAAACAAACTCATCCATGTTGATTCAGTGTCTATTTTGAGTTTCAAAGAAAACATGGACACTTTAGATCCACAGTTATCGAATTCTCTTGAAAAACTTGGTGTAAAGATTATCACCTCACTCTCTAATACAATATCAGTACAAGTGGAGGGTAAATTTGTACCGCATCCTACAACTGAAGGTATATTTAACTGTATGAAGAANATAACGAGTAAACAACAAATAGAACAGTTTAACCAAGAGGCCTCAACTAATGAAAGAAATCAACTTCTTGAAAAATTTGCAAACCTTTCTGATGA
>NW_008709663.1:67705-75544 GCF_000327385.1 Lottia gigantea | reverse complement strand
ATGATACCAGTAACTTTGGATTCTATGATAAATCACATCTGTTCTGTTTCTTACCTCTACCAATACCAACGAGTTTACCTGCTCACGTGAATGGTTCATTTGCAGTACAGTCTAGCCGTAGAGATCTTGTATGGCAAAATGAAGATGATATTGAGGTTCCTGGAGATGAATGGAATATGTGCCTGCTGGAAGATGCTTGTTGCAAAGCGTATCTATTGATGATGACAACTATGGCTAGAGATGTACCAGAGGACAAATATAACAGACTTTGGCCCAATATTTCACAGTGTACATCAAGACATGATAAAGTACTATCAAGACATATTTATAAGACAATTTGTGCTGGTGATTATAGAGTGTTCCAGTCTAAAGATAAACCTGTTTCTATTAATAATGCCATCTTTCTTGATCCAACCTTAAGAGACCAAGATGTTATTGGTGAAATAGCCCTGAAAGCTTTATGTCATTTCTCCAAAACGAAAATGGATTCCTTAATCCCACATTTTGATGGTGGAATCTCTGTGGTAGATCTGCTTCCGGACGTTTGGAAACAGTTTAAAAGTGCTGGTTGTGAAGAAGTTATTAGACACAGAATGGTAACAATTGAAACATTCTACAGTTGTTTATTTTTCCCAACATTGACTGATAAGTTCTGGTCTCCAGAAGAAATTGATGAATTACTTCTTTACAGTCTTCAGCTAAAAAATGATAGAATTAACGAGCTAATAGAAAATAGTGACTGTATACCAACGAAACCAAACCATAAAAGACTTAAACCAAGCTTATTAATTCATCCACATGGTGAGATAGCAGAATTGTTTGATGAATCTGAAGAACGTTTTCCAGATGATACAAAACTAAAGACGGGTAGCTTTAGAAACGTTGAGGTTCTGGATATTTTGAGGAATCTTGGTATGATGAGCGATGATTTACCATGGGACCAAATGCCAGAAAGAATTACCATTGCAGTAAACACACTAAATGAAAAATTGATCCAATCTCGCTTTGAAAAATTTATGGCATACTTGTCTACAGGGAAAGAAAATTACAAGAAGAAATTTGAGTTTTGTCCTAAAAACATACGACAAGAATTGTCCATGCTACCATTCCTACCAGTAAAGACTCTAACGTGGAAATTTCCCCAATTTACAAACAGTGATAAGAAGATGTTTGTTTCCACACATGAGGCTTATTTACAAGATCTTCAGGAATTTGTTGGCTGCACTTCACCAATTGTTGATACATCTACTAGATCCTACACCAATAGTTACCATGATTCCATTTTAAAATGGTTGGGTGTTAAACATTCAGAACAACAGCTACCACTGGAACTGGTCCTAGAAAATATGCTGATAATGTCACAGTACCATTCCCAGTCTCTTACCAACGATTTGTATCACGACTTGGAAAAATCATTTATTGCCATGTACACATATTTAAATAATAAAATAGATAATTCAGAAGAGACACCAGAGCAGAATGAAAATATAAAACAGTTAATTTTGAAAAAACTGAAAGGAAAGGCTGTTGTATTACATTTAGAATCTTTGACAACTCCTGATGTTTTGGTTCTAGAGTCAGGGATCCACACAGAACCATATATTTCTAGTACAAACCTTGCTAGATCATACGAGAAATTATTTATCTTAATTGGAGTACTACCAAAATTGACTGCAGTAAAGATTCTTGAGATCCTGATTCTGATAGACAATGAAAAACGTGACAAAGTGTTAGAAGAGGCTGAAATAAATATCATAGCTCAACTGTGTAGATCATTTGTTAAGTTATCAGATGAAGAACGATGTAGCGACATTGTGTCAGAAAAGATAAAAGACGTCAAGTTACCTGACTCGGAGAAACAATTAACCTCTATATCATCACTGTGTTTTGATGATAGTGTTAACGTATATAACAAAGATATAGTGAATATTAGGCATCTCCACAAAAAATTTGATCGCAATACAGCTGAAGTATTTGGTGTCAAATCCAAAAGAGGACATAGTTTTGATGCCATCTCTTCACCATTGTTCGCAGAATTCGGGCAGCATGAAGAACTGACAAATCGAATCAAGAGAATTTTAGAGGGTTACCCTTCTGATGAATCGATTTTAAAAGAAATGCTTCAAAATGCTGATGACGCTGGTGCTACAGAAGTTATATTCATTAAAGACTTTCGAACGTTACCCAAAACATCCCTCCCAGATCCAAGACTGGAAGAAGTTCAAGGACCAGCTTTGTGTGTTTTCAACAATAGTTTTTTTACTGAAGAAGATTTGAAAGGAATTCAGGACTTGGGAACGGGTAGTAAACAAGAAGAAGTTCTAAAAACCGGCCAATATGGTGTGGGCTTTAATGTTGTTTATCGTGTAACTGATGTTCCATCATTCTGGAGCAAGGGTGGAGATGTTGGTGAAACCCTTTGTATATTCGATCCTCACTGTAAATACCTTTCAATGGCACATTCAATGAAACCTGGTGTAAAGATAGATGCTGTTGGTCTAAAAAATTCATTTCCGGATTTCAATGAAGGATTTCTACCTGAATTTACAAGGACATTGAACCAAGGCACGGTATTTAGGCTCCCACTAAGAAATAAACAAATGGCTGGTTTGTCTAAAATTTCAAAGCATGAGATGACTGAAAACCACATTGATAAAATCTTTGAAATTTTGAAGAATCAAATATTCTCATCTATGCTGTTCTTAGAGAATATTACCTCAGTTAAATTTGGTACAGTTAAATCAAATGGCAAAGTACAGATTGACTATACTGTTCAGTCCCGTAAACAAAACCAACAGAAACAGGAAATTTTCAACAACCATTTATTAGATCTCAGTGCCAGAATTAAAGACAAACATTGTGATGCTTTTCATCTACTGAAAGAGGTGACTATTAATATGAGAATCAAAGATAGTTTAAAGAAAGATGAAGAATACTTGATAGTAAAACGTGCCGGATTTAAAAACGGACTGCCTGATAAATTGATTGAAGCTTTAAAGAGTGGTAAATTAATGAAACTACCACGAGGTGGAGTGGCTATGAATTTAAAGAAATTCAAAGTCGAGGGAATTGCCTATTGTACATTGCCTCTACCGATATTCACTGGTCTCCCGGTTCATGTGAACGGACAATTTGCTTTAGATCATGAATCAAGAAGAAATATCTGGAATGATGAAACATCTGTAGCTGGATTGTGGAATAGTGTATTAAATTCTCAAATCATTGTCCCAGCGTATTTGACATTATTGGAAGAGTTTAAACTATACCCATTAAGTGTCCGTCAAAAAACCTTAAGCAAACATACAATGGAAAAGGAAATCAGAAAGTTTGAAAATTTACTTCCTAAATCCCAATCGACAAATGATAAATTCTGGAAGGAATTTGTGGTTAAGATGTATACGGCCATTGGGGAGGAGAAGAGACCATTTTTCCCTGTTCTCAAGGAAAACACACAGAAATGGTATGATATTGAATGGGTAGCAGTCCAAACTGGTGCAGAATTTAATGGTTGTTTTGATACACTGTATTCTTATTTCAAAGATGAAACATCAACAGCAACCACACCGTACAGATCATCAGGTTCTTCAAGATCAACTCCGCATTCACCGTCTCCATCAGTAAAGAAAACAACTCAAAGTGAAAACATTACCCTAAAACAGATTTTGATAAAATTGGGAATGAAAGTTTTGGAGACATCTAAACGGATATTAGACGAATTCAAACAAGCTGAAGTCAAGGTTCAATCTGTTAATCCTGAAAATGTTTTGAAATTTCTCAAATCTTACCAAAGTAAAGTTGAAAACAGATGTGAATTAAGCATTCCCGAAAATATTCAAAATACGCCATTTGGAAGCTTGGAAAACTTTAAATTGGTTTTGAAATTTGTACTTCGTGATATCAAGATAGAAAATGTAGAAAACTTACTTGGTTCTCCATTGCTTTTAAGACAAAATAACATTTTGGACTTCTATGGAGAAGGGAAAGTAATAGTATCTCGATTTTGCGACATCTTTATAGACTTTTCGGAGCAGTTCATCCATTCTGAATGTGTTGATTTGATGACACAGTATATAAACAATTTTGATCCATTAATCAATTGGTCACTGGAATCTTTCGTTGAGATGTTGAAACAATCATATAGTTATCTTACAAAGTGTAATATTGTTTCATGGAATCAACAAGACTTTCCTCAGATCTGGATTAGTAAGGTTTGGAAGTTTATTCATGACTGTTTAACAAATCAAGGGTTGCTTGTTCCTGATTCTCCTTCTTTTAAATTATTGGCTGATGTGTCAATTGTACCAGCAAGTAAAGATAAAGATGAATTTCTTCTGTACCCATTGTGTAAAGGGAACCATGTACTCTATCCTTGTGATGATTTGTATAATAGTAAACAGAATAAATTGGAGAAAGTATTCCTAAAGATAAGTTTGCCATTTTTAGTTTACGTAGATTTGGGAATGTCCATTGAAGAACTTCAAACATTAAGATGTACAGTTGCTAACCTGAATGAACCTCAAAGAATGGCTGAACTATTGAAATATAATTCTAGGAATTTGAATCTTCTCAATGTTACAATGGCAGAAAGTATCTTGGATTATTTCAGCAGTAGAATTGGAGATATCAATAATAATGCGTTTAAAACTCTAAAAGAGTTGCCACTGTTTGAAACACATGAAACAACATTGTTATCAATTAATTCACTGAAAAAACACATTTGCTTAAAAAGTAGTTATCCACCTGTACCCAAAAACGGTGTAAACCATTGGGCTGAGACTGCAAATATTATCATTTTGAAATATCACTATTGTTCTGAACCACTCTATAAACAACTTCAGATAAACTGTGTTGAAACAGCTGAACTGTATTGCCGTTACATTTTGCCGAATTTCCATTGTTTTAAAACACAGCATTATATAGTCCATCTGGAATATGTGCGTGATAATGTCTTACAGACTTGCCCTCCGAGGACGAAAGACGAAATCTCGGTACTTTTGAAGAAAATAGCTTTTATTCAAAGTTCAGATGGTGGTCTGAAAAAGGCCAGTGATTTCTATGATAATAGGAAGGAAATATTTAAGGTTATGATGCCCAATTCAAAATTCCCCCCTCCACCTTTTGATGATGATAAGTGGTATGAATTCTTAGTCCAAGCTGGACTTGTACAAACTGTTACTGTTGATTTGTTTGTTGAATTTGCTAATTCAGTTCAAGAAAAGGCTGACTATCGGGTTACAGAGGACGTTCTCGAACAATCAGGCGTTCTTGTAGAACATCTGTGTCGTAGATCTGATCTCAGACGAGAAGGAATCTTACCTAGAATAAAACATATTCGATTTGTGAAACCAATTCATCTGGGTGGTTATAGAGCGAAGATACATGCACAGTTTAATAGTGGTGACAGTAGATTAATAACATATTCAGGATCTGTTTTGTCTGGTAACTTAAACAATGTTTGGACTGTAGCTAACTGTATATCTCCAAATTCAGTTCCTCATGATGATCACCATTCTAAAGACGAACCATCAATATTGCGTCTTTTGGGTGTTATTCCTAAGATTGATTTCCAACTATTTTCAAAGCATATGAAAAAAGTTTGTCTTAGTTTGAATGAGCGATTAATGGTAGAAATAGGCGCAAGTAAACTAAATTGTTTGTTCGAAGGTTTCTATAAGTTCATTGAAGATAATACACCAATAACTACAACATCTCTTGAGAACTGTCCAACTATATATTTACCTGAAACTAATCAGTTAGTAGAACCATGGAGAGTTATCCTTCAGTCAGACAAATCACAGCTAATTGATAACAGAATTTTTCAAGCCTCGGTTAAATTTGGACCTTATTTTGATGTATGGAAAACCCTGGGTGTAAACAAAAACGCTGAAGCATCAATCTATCTGAAAGTACTTAAAGAATTGTATAATGAGTGGAAAGATAAGGAACTAAGTCCTAATGAATATATAGTGGTTCAAAAGTGTGTTGACAACCTTAATGATTTATGGAACGATGTTTCTTTAAGACATTCGCCAATAGACTCGATCAACACCATATATCTTCCGTCAGAAAAAGGAATAATGCAGTCTTCAGAAACTCTAGTTTTAGAAGATAATAAAGACTTGAGGAATCGTGTTGCAGTCTTGGATTTCGAGTATTTTATTGGATTTGATACCCTAAAGACTAATATTGTAAATGTCATCTCCAATCATAGTAAGTGGCCAAAAATCTATCAGATGAAACTTTTAAGTGAAATAGTAAAAGAAGTTCTGAATCCAGGTTGTACAGAAAGTTATGGTGAAGTCAGTAACGATATTGAATACAGACTTAAACATCCCGAAATGATCAATGCTTTGGTTCGTTTGATAAAACATTTCCAACCTGAAGATAATGACGAAGATAAACTAGAATGCAGCTTAGAAAAGATTTACGATATGAAAGTTGTTGAAGTGGACACATTAAGTTTAAAACTTTTGTACAATAATGAATTGATAGAGGGAAGTGAAAACAACGTAAAAGTATTTGGAACAGCAACACAGGACATCACAGTTATATATGTTGACAAATCCTTTAAACAAGATAATATGATTGAACTTGTAGCTGTTTTAGATAAGATTTTACCTATTCTTCATTTGTGTGGAAGAGAGATTTATTTATATCTATCAAAACTTTTGGAAATGGTTAAAGATGCCCCAGATGAAATTTCAATTTGGCTTGATCAACAGAGAATTAGACTTTGTAATTTTAAGTCAACGAAAGAAAAGAAAACTATCTTTCCAAAACCGGGAACTTTTATCCCAGATGAAAGGCAATGGATCTTAGATAACAGTTTTGTACGTTTTTATGTGGGAGAGTATGTGGGATACGAACTTTATGATCCCGCTGTTAATGATGAGACAGAAGATAATGTTACAGATACTCCTGTTTATATTTATGCTGTTATTGTCGACATTTTACAAGAAGATACAGAAACACAGTTTGCTCGTTATAAAATTGATATTGGTGATGAAGAAAATATAGACGTTGACTCGACCAAAATCTACAAATTTTACAACAATCTAAAAAGTAGCTCAAGAGAAATAGTGTTAAATGAGGATTCTCAACAAGGACGTATACCTTCTGAATCTACTGTTCCTACCGACAAGAAGAGCATACTGAAAGAAATCAGACAGTTATTAACTAAAGCTTGGGAACTACCAGAAGCTGATAGAAAACGAGTCATTAAACGTTTGTTATTGAAATGGCATCCTGATAAAAATCCTAATATTGTGAAACTCGCTACAGAAATCACCCAAACTATACTTAACTATATAAGACATTTAGAGAAAGGGGGGAGTTTGGATGAAGACGAGGATGATGATGATAAAGATTACACTGATGGTGCGTCTGCAGACTACTATTCTGGTGGTAATTACAGCAGTTTCTACTCAAATATGCATTCAAGGGGAAGAAGTTATGCACAGTATTCCAACTATCAAAGATCTAGTAGGTCTTACTATAGTGACTCCAGCTTTCACTCCAACACCAGACCAATCCCCAGACCCGATGAAGCTAGAAGATGGTACAAACAAGCAAGGTTTGATATAGAAGCTGCAGAAGAGTCTCACAATCAGGGATCTGATAATTACAACTGGATTTGTTACATGTGTCAACAGGTTTGTTATATTACTCTTACTTTACCAATGCAGGCTTCACAATGTCCCGAATTGACACCAGATGGACACACAATAGAGGAAATGTTCAAAACCGGATATGATCATATAAATATCGCACTCGGTTATGAGCGGTTGCAATATATTTGGAATGCCAAAACTAAAAAAGGCCTTGCGATGGTTCATTTTC
>NW_008709663.1:59802-66870 GCF_000327385.1 Lottia gigantea | reverse complement strand
TATTGTTGTATTTATTACTCTTGATTTAAGTCATGATAGGTTTATAAGCGATTTAAAAACTGTTATGGAAATATTGAACGATGAGATTTCGAAGGGCTATTGACTTGTATCATTCTTTCAACATCACCACTAAAGATAAAGTTTGCATCTTGTGGTATTTGTGTAGAGTAATGAGATCGCAATTGAGATTTAAGATGTTTTGGCTGTTTATATTTATTTGAGCTCTATCTCTTGTCTGTATATTTAACCGAGTTCTATCTCTTGTCTGTATATTTAACCGAGTTCTATCTCTTGTCTGTATATTTAACCGAGTTCTATCTCTTGTCTGTATATTTAACCGAGTTCTATCTCTTGGCTGTATATTTAACCGAGTTCTATCTCTTGGCTGTATATTTAACCGAGTTCTATCTCTTGGCTGTATATTTAACCGAGTTCTATCTCGTGGCTGTATAATTGTCTGAGATTTCTTTTGGCAGTATATTTATCTGAGCTCTATATCATGGCTGTATATTTATCTGAGCTCTATGTCATGGCTGTATATTTGTCTGAGCTTAATCTCGTGGATTAAATTTATCTGAGCTCCATCTCGCGGCTGTATATTTATCTAAGCTATTTCTTGTGGCTGTATATAAATCTGATCTATCTCGTGGCCGCTTTTCTAATTTCAAACGTTTCGTTCAGACTATGGTAACTACAAAATTACATCAGGGATCTTATTCACAAAAACTTTACTTTATTTTATTGGTCAAACACTAAATTAAGATCTTAAATTAAGTTTAATAAACCAGATCTATATTTTATGTGAGAGTCACTGCGTGTTATTTGTGTTTAATTTATTACAATTACAACTTTAAACAGCAACAAACATGAGAGAAACTGATCTATTTTTTTTTTCAGAACTGTTCTGAAGCCTGTAAAATATGAAGAGAGATTGGTGTTTATTTTATTTTTATAATTTTTAATGTGCTTTCTCGATTTAATATTGACATCTCTTGCTGTAGTTGTCCTAATTTTGATCTTTTATCTGGTGTTTGATTTATTACTAACGGGGACACGCCAAATAGAAGGTGTCAAATTATACATCTTTGTTGAAAAAATGCATAATAAAAGCTAGAAATTTGCATAGTGTAAAAAAAAATCGTATTTTAGCTTCAAACCAAATGAAAATTACTTTTTTGGCTGTTTTGTATCAATTGTTTTGATTGTGGATATGTAAATCCTTTTTTACATTGTTTTGTTTGAAATATCAAACACCACTTTTATTTCTAAACTTTGAAAATGAAAATATTAACTACATTAGATATATTTGATATGACTTCTTTAAGTTAAATATTATAGATTGAGATTGAAATACAGAATAGTTTACTTTTTGTCTTGTTTTTCTCTCTTAGTAATAAGTAGTTTGAAAAATATTGTTAATATGATATTTATGTAATATATGTATGTTACTTACATAGTGTGAAATATGTAATGTCTCTCATTGCCTCCATTCCACATGAAAACTCGATTGTAACAGTAAACGATACAGTTCTTCGTGCTAAAGGTTGAATTGTTATGTAATAATTTTAGCTGTCGTTTATTTTGGAAAATTCTATTTTTTGTGTACATGGTGCAGCTTGTAGAGGTTTTAAAAAAATAGATCCGATCGGTTTTGAAAGGACTATGCTAAAACACTACAGATTCATGTTTTACCCAAAAATAGAATTCTAATTCAGAGTTTGAATTGATGGATGAAATGGTGGAATTTGAGATTTACGTATTTTACAGATGGAAATCTGTTGTGGAGAAATTGAAATATTTCCATACTTTCAAATCATACGAAACTACGACCTTAATCAGATCATTAACTTACTTGACCGCTATGTGACGTTAGCGTCTCGATTTCTTTCATAAAATTATAATTATTCACCTTTATAAAAAATCGACTGATTTTGTTTGGCGTAGTGATTTTAATGGCGGTCAACTAAGTTCGTGTCTGTTTTATCTATTTAAAAACTATACAAAATTTCGTATGGGCGTTTTTTGGCGTTGAAAAATGTTTTCGGATGTTAAAAGACTCAACATCAAACTGTGAAATCAGGACTATTTGTCTCGTACTGCTGAAAATCTCTCTGAACACCATAATTGTCCCAAATAATTGTCTTGTATCTTGATATTTATTTGAAAACTAACCTTTTTCTAAAATGACCTATAGTAATATGTTTAGATCTGTGATTTGTTGCTTTATGTGATTTTTGTGTGATATTTTTATTTGTGTTATTTGTTGGTTTACTATGATTTTTTATTTTATACGCCCACATGAAATGTGGGGCGTATATTGTCGTCACCCATGTCCGCCCGTCCGTCCGTCAATCCGTCCACAATTGCTCGTTAACACTCTACAAGGCACAATTCTTGACTGATTTCGACGAAACATGGTATGGTTGTTTGTAATCAGCCAAGGATGAACCCTATTAAAAATCAGAAAAATCGAAAAATATTGATTATGAGTTATTGCCCTTGTTCTTAAAACGCTCGTAAACACCCTAGAAGGTGCAATTCTTGGCGGATTTTGATGAAACTTAGTGTGAGTGTTTGTTATCACCCAAAGATGAACCCTATTTAAAATCAGAAAGATCAAATAATAATTAGTATGAATTATTGCCCTCGTTCTTGAAAACGCGTTCAATTTTAGCTTGTAAACACTCTAGAAGGCACAATTCTTGACGGATTTTGACGAAACTTGGTGTGAGTCTTTGTAATCACCCAAAGATAAACCCTATCGAAAATCAGAAAAATTGAAAAAATATTAAGTATGAGTTATTGCCCTTGTTCTTGAAAACGCATTCAATTTTTAGGTCGTAAACACTCCAGAAGGCACAAATCTTGACGGATTTTGATGAATCTTGGTATGAGTGTTTGTTGTCACCTAAGGATGAACCCTATTGAAAATCAGAAAAATCGAAAAATAATTGGTATGAGTTATTGTCCTTGAAAATGCATTCAATTTGTAGCACGTAAACACTCTAGAAGGCGCAATTCTTGATGGATTTTGACGAAACTTGGTGCGAGTGTATGTAATCATCGAAAAATATTATTGCCCTTGTTCTTGAAAAACGCGTTCAAGTTTTAGCCTGTAAACACTCTAGAAGGTTCAATTCTTGAGAGATTTTGATGAATCTTGGTAATATTATTCAGTATCGACTCAAAAAGTTCAAAAGAAGTATATGACTGAAGGTTGAATATTTCATACTGGTAATTGTTACTGTACTGCCAAATATTTTTTATTTAAAATCAAAGCTTCCAGTGGGCGTATATTACCTTGCCTGGCAAGCTAGTTTACCGTGATTCACACATTTATGATAGTCTTGTTTAGTTTTGAATTTTTGATTAATTGTTTGATATCTAGATACTTGCTTAGAATTGTTAATATTCGTCTCTTATCTATTTCCATTCTGTGATTGTACAATTGTATAAGAAGAGATTTAAAGCTATCGTGATTTCATAAAAAGTAAAACTCACAATAAAAATCGTGTCATAGTGGGTCGTAGACAGCCATATTTATTCAACAAATCTAACGACTGCTTATAGTTATGACCGACTGTAATCTAATTCCAATTGTTTTCGTTATTATTTTCCGGCCGACAAAAAAAAAATAAAAGAAAGTTGAAATAATTTTAACGAGATTGGGCTGACTGTGTCCGTACTTTTTATTATACATTGTAAATGCCTAATTTAACACACTTAAAGCACAATAGCTTTAATGTTTTTGAGTCATGTTCCGTTTACAGAATGATACATATATACTATTTCAAATAAACACCCGGGCCTATTTGCTATTTAGACGATTTTTCCCTGTAATGCAGCATTCTTGAATGGTTTATCTACATTCCATATTCATCATTTACTCGCAATTTTTTTCTATATTGACTTTTATATTTCATTCCAAGCTTTAATAGACATTTACATTTCTATGCTTTCTACAATTGATATTTCTAGTAAAAAATTATTTTTATAACAAAATATTTTATAATATTTATCTGTGTTAATCACCATGTATTTGATGAAGCTAAGTAGCGGTGAACTAAAGGGATACAAAAGAGGATTCGTATTATCTGGTCACGTTTTCCCGGAATTTCACTATTCAGAATTCAGTATTCAGAACCACAGTCTCTTTTGATTATGTGATGTCAAATTGCAATTTGTAATTTGCCCAGAGTTTTACTGTTTGTTATTTTAGCTATATAGTGTTTCAGAAAATTAATAATCTTGTGTGTAGAGTTTGACAAATTTAAAATTTAGATTTAAATAAAAAACCTCTTGAAAATTGATGTTATGAATTGAAATTGGGTTCCACTGATGGGGGGTCTGAGCTATCTGAGACAAGACATTTTCTGATGAAATATCGTGATTTTTTGGTGACTAATCGCTATTTTACCTGCATACTATATTTAAGCGTACTTCAGACTTGGTCTTCGGGTAATTTCACGGAAATAGAAGCCCGAAACGCTTCTTCCAGTGCTCCGAGACAAGTAAAATCGGACATCGTGCTACAGATATTCAGTCAGGAGGCACATGCCCAATGTATTTGTAATGAAAACAACACAAAGTTAAAGAGACTGTCTGATTTTCTAAGAAGATTAGACAATTTTAGATGAAGATCTGGAGAAACATATCCCTTACTTTATCTGAAAGATTTAACCAATAGTATCTTGCTGTTAATTGGTTAAAGTGGTTACAACTAAGTTAAATATGCGCCAAATTGAAGAGAACTATATCTTTATATAATATATCTAAATGTATATTTTGAAAATTAGGCAAGGTGAAAGCTCGTTATTTGACCCACTACAATAGTATTATCATTATTAATAAATGGACACAATTATATGAATAACAATTACTTCAATAAATAACTTGCGACGTTTCAACGATGATGCTTTCGTCTTTATCAAGCAATGATAAATGGTATTACCATTGTATGAATGGTGCGAGCGCGGACCTATGAGAAGCCCTCACATTTCCTAACGTGAAGGGTTCAAACATACTATGGACCCACACCAAAATTAGTCCAAACTGTCTACATAACGTGCACTCTGATTTATAATGACATCTTTTATAGGACACATCCGGGTTGTTCAAGTGTATATGTAGACGTACAGAGCTATTTCAGAATTCATTATATTCCTGATGACAACGTGAGATCCACATTGAAACGTTGAAAGTAATAAATATTCTAGAAGTATCATTATAAACCTGATGACAATGTGAGATCCACATTGAAACGTTGAAAGTAATAAATATTCTAGAAGTATCATTATATTCCTGATAGCGTTGTGAGATCCACATTGAAACGTTGAAAGTAATAGATATTCTAGAAGTATCATTATATTCCTGATAGCGTTGTGAGATCCACATTGAAACGTTGAAAGTAATAGATATTCTAGAAGTATTATTATATTCCTGATGACAATGTGAGATCCACATTGAAACTTTGAAAGTAATAAATATTCTAGGATCTATCAATAATAATTCTCTTACATAGCTATAACTTGTGCTTCTAATAAGTGACGTTTTTTTGAAACATTAGATGAAGGGGCGAGCAGGGAACCATGGAATAATCCAATTTACTATTACTGTAACCAAAATACCTTGTGCCCGTATTACTGTGAACAAAATACCTTGTGCCCGTATTACTGTAACCAAAATACCTTGTGCCCGTATTACTGTGACCATAATACCTTCTCCCCGTATTACTGTGAACAAAATACCTTGTGCCCGTATTACTGTGACCAGAATACCTTGTGTCCGTATTACTGTGACCAGAATACCCTGTGCCCGTATTACTGTACCCAAAATACCTTGTCCCCGTATTACTGTGACCATAATACCTTGTGCCCGTATTATTGTGACCATAATACCTTGTGCCCGTATTACTGTGAACAAAATACCTTGTGCCCGTATTACTGTGACCATAATAACTTGTGCCCGTATTACTGTGACCATAATACCTTGTGCCCGTATTATTGTTACCATAATACCTTGTGCCCGTATTATTGTGACCATAATACCTTGTGCCCGTATTACTGTTACCATAATACCTTGTGCCCGTATTATTGTGACCATAATACCTTGTGCCCGTATTACTGTGACCAAAATACCTTGTGCCCGTATTACTCTGACCATAATAACTTGTGCCCGTATTACTGTGACCATAATACCTTGTGCCCGTAATTATTGTGACCATAATACCTTGTGCCCGTATTACAGTGAAAAAAATACCTTGTGCACGTATTACTGTAACCATGATACCTTGTGCCGTATTACTGTGACTATAATAACTTGTGCTCGTATTATTGTGAACAAAATACCTTGTGCACGTATTACTGTAACCATGATACCTTGTGCCCGTATTACTGTGACCATAATAACTTGTGCTCGTATTATTGTGAACAAAATACCTTGTGCACGTATTACTGTAACCAAAATACCTTGTGACCGTATTACTGTGACCATAATAACTTATGCCCGTATGACTGTGACCATAATACCTTGTGCCCGTATGACTGTGACCATAATACCTTGTGCCCGTATTATTGTGACCATAATACCTTGTGCCCGTATTATTGTGACCATAATAACTTGTGCCCGTATTACTGTAACCAAAATAACTTGTAACGTATTACTGTAACCATAATATCTTGTGCCCGTATTATTGTGACCATAATACCTTGTGCCCGTATTATTGTGACCAAAATACCTTGTGCCCGTATTACTGTGACCGTAATACCTTGTCCCCGTATTACTGTGAACAAAATACCTTGTGCACGTATTACTGTGCCCATAATAACTTGTGCCCGTATTACTGTGACCATAATACCTTGTGCCCGTATTATTGTGACCATAATAACTTGTGCACGTATTACTGTGACCAAAATACCTTGTGCACGTATTACTGTAACCAAAATACCTTGTGCCCGTATTATTGTGACCATAATAACTTGTCCCCGTATTACTGTAACCAAAATAACTTGTCCCCGTATTACTGTGAACAAAATACCTTGTGCCCGTATTACGTAACCAAAATACCTG
>NW_008709663.1:43859-59752 GCF_000327385.1 Lottia gigantea | reverse complement strand
CCCGTATTACTGTGAACAAAATACCTTGTGCCCGTATTACTGTAACCAAAATACCTTGTGCACGTATTACTGTGACCAGAATACCTTGTGCCCATAAGACTGTAACCAAAATACCTTGTGCCCGTATTATTGTAACCAAAATACCTTGTGTACGTATTACTTTGACCAGAATACCTTGTGCCCGTAAGACTGTAACCAAAATACCTTTTGCCCGTATTATTGTGACCAAAATACCTTGTGCCCGTATTACTGTGACCATAATACCTTGTACCCGTTTCACTCTGACCATATTTCCGGTGACCAAATTTCCTGTGACCAAAATACCTTGTTCCCATATTACTATAACCAAAATACCTTGTGCCCTTATTACTGTACCCAAAATAGCTTGTGCCCGTATTACTGTGACCAGAATACCTTGTGCCCGTATTACTGTGACCATAATACCTTGTGCCCGTTTTACTCTGACCATATTTCCGGCGACCAAATTTCCTGTGACCAAGTTACCGTGCACCGATCGGCCCCTCACCTTACGCCACTGGTTCCTTCATCCATCAGATAGGCTGAGAAAATATGAAAGATTCGATAATATTATTTACGTTTATTTAAAAGCAAAACACACAAAAAACGTATAACCTATAAGCGTATTATTATAACTTGCCTTAGAAAATATTGGAAAAAGTAAGAGGAAAATCAAGACTTTCACTTATCCACCAGCAAAATATGTTACATAGACTCGAAAACAGTTTTAGTACTACTGTAATTTGCGACTGTAGAGCTACTACTAATCAAAAATTCAAAACTAAACAAAACTATCATAAAGGTTTTCAATTTCTCCACAACAGATTTCCATCTTTTAAATACGTAAAACTCAAATTCCACCATTTCACCCATCAATTCAAACTCTGAATTAGAATTCTATTTTTGGGTAAAACATGAATCTGTAGTGTTTTAGCATAGTCCTTTCAAAACCGATCGGATCTCCACAGGCTGCACAATGTACACTAAAAATAGAATTCAATTTTCCAAAATAAACGACAGCTTAATTATTACGTAACAATTCAACCCTTAGCACGAAGAACTGTATCGTTTACTGTTACAATCGAGTTTTGATGTCAAATGGAGGCAATGAGAGACATTACATATTTCACACTATGTTAGTAACATACATATATTACATAAATATCATATTAACAATATTTTTCAAACTACTTATTACTAAGAGAGAAAAACAAGACAAAAAGTAAACTATTCTGTATTTCAATCTCAATCTATAATATTTAACTTAAAGAAGTCATATCAAATATATCTAATGTAGTTAATATTTTCATTTTCAAAGTTTAGAAATAAAAGTGGTGTTTGATATTTCAAACAAAACAATGTAAAAAAGGATTTACATATCCACAATCAAAACAATTGATACAAAACATCCAAAAAATCCCAATTATTTTTAATCTACCTTTGAATTTGTTGAAAGTAATTTTCATTTGGTTTGAAGCCAAAATACAATTTTTTTTACACTTTGCCAATTTCAAGTATTTATTATGTATTTTTTCAACAAAGATGTATAATTTGACACCTTCTATTTGGCGTGTCCCCGTTAGTAATAAATCAAACACCAGATAAAAGATCAAAATTAGGACAACTACAGCAAGAGATGTAAATATTAAATCGAGAAAGCACATTAAAAATTATAAAAATAAAATAAACACCAATCTCTCTTCATATTTTACAGGCTTCAAGGACAGTTCTGAAAAAAAAAATAGATCAGTTTCTCTCATGTTTGTTGCTGTTTAAAGTTGTAATTGTAATAAATTAAACACAAATAACACGCAGTGACTCTCACATAAAATATAGATCTGGTTTATTAAACTTAAATTAAGTACCAAATTTAGAGTTTGACCAATAAGATAAAGTAAATTTTTTTGTGAATAAGATCCCTGATATAATTTTGTAGTTACCATAGTCTGAACGAAACGTTTGAAATTAGAAAAGCAGCCACGAGATAGATCAGATTTATATACAGCCACAAGAAAGAGCTTAGATAAATATACAGCCGCGAGATGGAGCTCAGATAAATTTAATCCACGAGATTAAGCTCAGACAAATATACAGCCATGACATAGAGCTCAGATAAATATACTGCCAAAAGAAATCTCAGACAATTATACAGCCACGAGATAGAACTCGGTTAAATATACAGCCAAGAGATAGAACTCGGTTAAATATACAGACAAGAGATAGAACTCGGTTAAATATACAGACAAGAGATAGAACTCGGTTAAATATACAGACAAGAGATAGAACTCGGTTAAATATACAGCCAAGAGATAGAACTCGGTTAAATATACAGACAAGAGATAGAACTCGGTTAAATATACAGACAAGAGATAGAACTCGGTTAAATATACAGACAAGAGATAGAACTCGGTTAAATATACAGCCACGAGATAGAGCTCAAATAAATATAAACAGCCAAAACATCTTAAATCTCAATTGCGATCTCATTACTCTACACAAATACCACAAGATGCAAACTTTATCTTTAGTGGTGATGTTGAAAGAATGATACAAGTCAATAGCCCTTCGAAATCTCATCGTTCAATATTTCCATAACAGTTTTTAAATCGCTTATAAACCTATCATGACTTAAATCAAGAGTAATAAATACAACAATACGAAGATAATCATTGACAGAAAGATTGTAAATTATTATACTTACAATGAACAATATTAGATACATAGTTGACTATTTGTTTTGTCAATTGACAAGCTTTAGTAGAATCATTTCTATCATAGACATCTTTTGGAACTTTTGGAAAATGGACAGTATCTGGATATCTCATTCGTGTGTGGTCACGAATACAAGACTGTAATTCATCAGCTAAAGATACCAACTCTGGATACTGGGTAAGGCCACATGCTATACTAGATAAATTGTGATATTGTGAAACTTTGTTTGAATCAATGGTATACCACACAGCTTTCAGAGCCTTCTCAGCAGCCTGAAAAACAAATCATACATCGTCATCATCTGACTAATAAACACCATCTCGATGTCGTCAAACTGTAATACGATTGATTCACAATGGCAATGCGAGGGGTTCATGTTGTCGTAGTGCTTACATACGAAAATCGCGCAGCGATACAAATAGGCGAAGGTGACACGATTTGACAAGATGTCCTAAGCATGGCCATACGAAGAGCAAAGTGGACACACAAATTCAACATGAAAATGAACCATCGCAAGGCCTTTTTTAGTTTTGGCATTCCAAATATATTGCAACCGCTCATAACCGAGTGCGATATTTATATGATCATATCCGGTTTTGAACATTTCCTCTATTGTGTGTCCATCTGGTGTCAATTCGGGACATTGTGAAGCCTGCATTGGTAAAGTAAGAGTAATATAACAAACCTGTTGACACATGTAACAAATCCAGTTGTAATTATTAGATCCCTGATTGTGAGACTCTTCTGCAGCTTCTATATCAAACCTTGCTTGTTTGTACCATCGTCTAGCTTCATCAGGTCTGGGGAATGGTCCTGTGTGGAAATGGAAACTGGAGTCACTATGGTAAGATCTATTTGATCTTTGTTGGTTGGAATGCTGTGCATAACTTCTTCCCCTTGAATGCATATTTGAGTAGAAACTGCTGTAATTACCACCAGAATAATAGTCTGCAGACGCACCATCAGTGTAATCTTTATCATCATCATCCTCGTCTTCATCCAAACTCCCCCCTTTCTCCAAATATCTTATATAGTTAAGTATAGTTTGGGTGATTTCTGTAGCGAGTTTCACAAGATTAGGATTTTTATCAGGATGCCATTTCAATAACAAACGTTTAATGACTCGTTTTCTATCAGCTTCTGATAGTTTCCAAGCTTTAGTTAATAACTGTCTGATTTCTTTCAGTATGCTCTTCTTGTCGGTAGGAACAGTAGATTCAGAAGGTATACGTCCTTGTTGAGAATCCTCACTTAACACTATTTCTCTTGAGCTACTTGTTAAATTCCTGTGAAATTTGTAGATTTTGGTCGAGTCAACGTCTATATTTTCTTCATCACCAATATCAATTTTATAACGAGCAAACTGTGCTTCTGTATCTTCTTGTAAAATGTCGACAATAACAGCATAAATATAAACAGGAGTATCTGTAACATTATCTTCTGTCTCATCATTAACAGCGGGATCATAAAGTTCGTATCCCACATAATCTCCCACATAAAAACTTGAATAACTGTTATCTAAAAGCCAATGCTTGTCTTCGGGAATAAATGTTCCTGCTTCGGGAAATATATCTTCATTTAATTTGCATTCATAACCAGATTGTCTTATGTTCATCTCATCAAGTAATGCATGCATTTCGCTGCGGTTAGATTTAATACAGGACCACAATAAAGTAAAGAACTCTGATATATTTTCCTTTAGAATTTTACCTAGTGTTCTTGATAATCTGGATACAAATATAATATTATCTGCTGCTATTTTACTATCTATATATAATACTTTGATTCGCAATCTTAATTTATCTTCAAAACACTTTACTTTGAATTCGCTCCCATCGATAACATTGTCATTATAAAATAGGTGTGTGGTTAAATTCTCAATTGAAATAACTTTTATGTCCAATATCTGCTTAACTTTGTCTTCAATAGCTTTATCATCGTCAATTACCTTATGATTTTTATCTTGCAAATGTTTCATTACACGTATTAATGATTTGATCATTTCTGGATGATGCAATCGGTGATGTATATCTGTACGGGGAATCCCATGACGGCCATCATCAATCATTTTTTCGCGGACAACTTGACTTAATCTTCTCATATGAAACTGTTCGGGCCATTTTTTCACACAAGTCAATGGGTCAGACACTTCAATTTCCAAGTTTTCAAATCCAATGAAAAAATTAAATCTAATTTGTTTTATTCTCATATGTAAAAAATTGTTATCAAGGAAAATAAGATTTGTTGATGGTTCCATTTTCTTATCCATTGATGGGAGATATAAAATAGATCCTGCAGATTCTATTTTGTCCTTTCTGTTTTCCCATAGATCAATGAGGTTTTTCAGGCACTGTTTAACAACTGAAAATTCATTTACATGTAATTCATTACCAGAACAGTCTCTGTATATGTCTTCAAGAACTTTCAGATACATTGATGGTTCTCCCTGTGATTTAACACCAAGTGATTCAAACACATCAAAATATTTAAAATAGTTTAAAGGAGCTTCAAATATTCTACCATTTATCAGTTGCGACTTCATTTTAGGTTTCATTATAACTCGCCATGGTTCAACTAATTTCTTTTCATCAGGCAAGAATATCGATGAAATAATACTCAAACTAAATCCATAGTCAATATTCTTTTTCAGATACTTGTAGAATTTCTCAAACAAAGATGTAAGATACATATTTACTTTTTTAATTGTTTCTTCATTAAGGGAACTGGAGACATTCTTCATGTTTGTTTCAAAAATATCAAAACTTACTTCAGTGGAAATACCCAATAACTGATTAAAAGTCCTTTCACCCTTTGGTGTCCTGTCCTCAATAGGTACAAGAGATGATTGTATCACATTACCAACTGTCCAGACATAATCAGTGTCTTCCTGCAAGAATGAACCAGAGAACGAAACTAAAGATTTTGATTGCCCATTGAATTGTTTATGAATCAGCACATGACGATCGCCAAGGATCATTCGTTTTACAAACTTGATATCTTTTATTTTTGGCAGGAGATTTTCTTTACGTATTATATCTGAACCACGATTCTTCAAATGTTGCAGAAGAGTATTAGATTTTCTAAGTATGTTTTTATCAATTCCTCCCATTGCTAGTTTTTCAACAGTGGTAGTAAACTGAACAAACATCTCTGTTGAAACAGTTGTAACAAGACCAGCTGATAATAAAAATGGATACCATATCAAGTCATTGTAAGGAGGAGGTACAAAGTTTTCGTCTGTGAACATCGCCTTAAACACATCATTTAGCTTATCATAAAAATCACAAGCTCTGTACAAACTTCCATCAGACTTGGGCAGAAATTTTACATTCTGTAAAGCAGAACAAATTAATTCATTGACTTCTGAAGTAACTCGAAGATCTCGAACATATCCTAAATGAATTAAATGGTATTGTGCTTGAAAGCAGTGAAAGTTTGGTAAAATATAATTATAGTAAAGTTCCTCTGGTTTAACACACTTGATTCCTAAGATATCGAAGAGCTTGTGAATATCATAATGATATTTCAAAATACATATACCGGAAGTGTCGGCCCAATGATTAATGCCATCTTTTGGCACAGGTCTCTTAAACTCTTCTACTAGACAGATGTATCTTTTTGCGGAAACCACTGTTGTCAAAGAGTTTTCATATGTTTCAAATAGATTCAGTTGGTATAGTTCCTTGGCTACTGGTTTAATATCATCAATCCGATCATTAAAATACTTCAATATATTGAAGGCTGTTTTGGAACAATCACAAACAGAAGTCTTTAAATTGCTTAATAGAAGCTTTACCATGCTGTCTGGATCATCTACCGATGCCACGGTTTGCCGGGCTGTCTCGTATTCTTTCTCGTTTGTTTCAGGACACACTAACCTTGGAATCTTCAATTTCAGGAGAGCTTCCTTCATCTTGTCGTTAGTGAAACTTTTCGTATATATCTCTGAATCGAATATATAATGTGTTTTTGATAGAGGGTACAGGAAAAACCCATCGACTCCTTTTCTAACAGGAAGAATACTTAGCCTTGATAGTAATTCAAAATGCAAAGAACCAGGAATAAGTTTTTCTGTTGAGTGCCCATCCTGTTTTAGTAAATGTTGACTGATAAACTTCCAAACGTTACAAATCCAATCTAAGGAGAAGTCATCTTTATTCCAAGGAATAATTTCACCACTTGTGAGTAATTTATAACTTTTAGATTTTCCAAACATTTCTTTAAAAGATTCTAATGACCATTTTGTTAATGGTGGGAAACTGTCCACAAAACGCTCTAGCATAGATACACACCCAGAATGGATAAATTGTTGCGCAAATTCTTCAAAAATGTCGCAAAATCGTGTCACTATTATTTTCCCTTCTCCATAGAAATCCAAAATGTTATTTTGTCTTAAAAGCAATGGAGAACCAAGTAAGTTTTCTACATTTTCTATCTTGATATCACAAAGTACAAATTCCAAAACCAATTTAAAGTTTTCCAAGCTTCCAAATGGCGTATTTTGAATATTTTCGGGAATGCTTAATTCACATCTGTTTTCAACTTTACTTTGGTAAGATTTGAGAAACTTCAAAACATTTTCAGGATTAACAGATTGAACCTTGACTTCAGCTTGTTTGAATTCGTCTAATATCCGTTTAGATGTCTCCAAAACTTTCATTCCCAATCTTATCAAAATCTGTTTTAGGGTAATGTTTTCACTTTGAGTTGTTTTCTTTACTGATGGAGACGGTAAATGAGTTGATCTTGAAGAACCTGATGATCTGTACGGTGTGGTTGCTGTTGATGTTTCATCTTTGAAATAAGAATACAGTGTATCAAAACAACCATTAAATTCTGCACCAGTTTGAACTGCTACCCATTCAATATCATTCCATTTCTGTGTGTTTTCCTTGAGAACAGGGAAAAATGGTCTCTTCTCCTCCCCAATGGCCGTATACATCTTAACCACAAATTCCTTCCAGAATTTATCATTTGTCGATTGGGATTTAGGGAGTAAATTTTCAAACTTTCTGATTTCCTTTTCCATGGTATGTTTGCTTAAGGTTTTTTGACGGACACTTAATGGGTATAGTTTAAACTCTTCCAATAATGTCAAATACGCTGGGACAATGATTTGAGAATTTAATACACTATTCCACAATCCAGCTACAGATGTTTCATCATTCCAGATATTTCTTCTTGATTCATGATCTAAAGCAAATTGTCCGTTCACATGAACCGGGAGACCAGTGAATATCGGTAGAGGCAATGTACAATAGGCAATTCCCTCGACTTTGAATTTCTTTAAATTCATAGCCACTCCACCTCGTGGTAGTTTCATTAATTTACCACTCTTTAAAGCTTCAATCAATTTATCAGGCAGTCCGTTTTTAAATCCGGCACGTTTTACTATCAAGTATTCTTCATCTTTCTTTAAACTATCTTTGATTCTCATATTAATAGTCACCTCTTTCAGTAGATGAAAAGCATCACAATGTTTGTCTTTAATTCTGGCACTGAGATCTAATAAATGGTTGTTGAAAATTTCCTGTTTCTGTTGGTTTTGTTTACGGGACTGAACAGTATAGTCAATCTGTACTTTGCCATTTGATTTAACTGTACCAAATTTAACTGAGGTAATATTCTCTAAGAACAGCATAGATGAGAATATTTGATTCTTCAAAATTTCAAAGATTTTATCAATGTGGTTTTCAGTCATCTCATGCTTTGAAATTTTAGACAAACCAGCCATTTGTTTATTTCTTAGTGGGAGCCTAAATACCGTGCCTTGGTTCAATGTCCTTGTAAATTCAGGTAGAAATCCTTCATTGAAATCCGGAAATGAATTTTTTAGACCAACAGCATCTATCTTTACACCAGGTTTCATTGAATGTGCCATTGAAAGGTATTTACAGTGAGGATCGAATATACAAAGGGTTTCACCAACATCTCCACCCTTGCTCCAGAATGATGGAACATCAGTTACACGATAAACAACATTAAAGCCCACACCATATTGGCCGGTTTTTAGAACTTCTTCTTGTTTACTACCCGTTCCCAAGTCCTGAATTCCTTTCAAATCTTCTTCAGTAAAAAAACTATTGTTGAAAACACACAAAGCTGGTCCTTGAACTTCTTCCAGTCTTGGATCTGGGAGGGATGTTTTGGGTAACGTTCGAAAGTCTTTAATGAATATAACTTCTGTAGCACCAGCGTCATCAGCATTTTGAAGCATTTCTTTTAAAATCGATTCATCACAAGGGTAACCCTCTAAAATTCTCTTGATTCGATTTGTCAGTTCTTCATGCTGCCCGAATTCTGCGAACAATGGTGAAGAGATGGCATCAAAACTATGTCCTCTTTTGGATTTGACACCAAATACTTCAGCTGTATTGCGATCAAATTTTTTGTGGAGATGCCTAATATTCACTATATCTTTGTTATATACGTCAACATTATCATCAAAACACAGTGATGATATAGAGGTTAATTGTTTCTCCGAGTCAGGTAACTTGACGTCTTTTATCTTTTCTGACACAATGTCGCTACATCGTTCTTCATCTGATAACTTAACAAATGATCTACACAGTTGAGCTATGATATTTATTTCAGCCTCTTCTAACACTCTGTCACGTTTTTCATTGTCTATCAGAATCAGGATCTCAAGAATCTTTACTGCAGTCAATTTTGGTAGTACTCCAATTAAGATAAATAATTTCTCGTATGATCTAGCAAGGTTTGTACTAGAAATATATGGTTCTGTGTGGATCCCTGGTTCTAGAACCAAAACATCAGGAGTTGTCAAAGATTCTAAATGTAATACAACAGCCTTTCCTTTCAGTTTTTTCAAAATTAACTGTTTTATATTTTCATTCTGCTCTGGTGTCTCTTCTGAATTATCTATTTTATTATTTAAATATTTGTACATGGCAATAAATGATTTTTCCAAGTCGTGATACAAATCGTTGGTAAGAGACTGGGAATGGTACTGTGACATTATCAGCATATTTTCTAGGACCAGTTCCAGTGGTAGCTGTTGTTCTGAATGTTTAACACCCAACCATTTTAAAATGGAATCATGGTAACTATTGGTGTAGGATCTAGTAGATGTATCAACAATTGGTGAAGTGCAGCCAACAAATTCCTGAAGATCTTGTAAATAAGCCTCATGTGTGGAAACAAACATCTTCTTATCACTGTTTGTAAATTGGGGAAATTTCCACGTTAGAGTCTTTACTGGTAGGAATGGTAGCATGGACAATTCTTGTCGTATGTTTTTAGGACAAAACTCAAATTTCTTCTTGTAATTTTCTTTCCCTGTAGACATGTATGCCATAAATTTTTCAAAGCGAGATTGGATCAATTTTTCATTTAGTGTGTTTACTGCAATGGTAATTCTTTCTGGCATTTGGTCCCATGGTAAATCATCGCTCATCATACCAAGATTCCTCAAAATATCCAGAACCTCAACGTTTCTAAAGCTACCCGTCTTTAGTTTTGTATCATCTGGAAAACGTTCTTCAGATTCATCAAACAATTCTGCTATCTCACCATGTGGATGAATTAATAAGCTTGGTTTAAGTCTTTTATGGTTTGGTTTCGTTGGTATACAGTCACTATTTTCTATTAGCTCGTTAATTCTATCATTTTTTAGCTGAAGACTGTAAAGAAGTAATTCATCAATTTCTTCTGGAGACCAGAACTTATCAGTCAATGTTGGGAAAAATAAACAACTGTAGAATGTTTCAATTGTTACCATTCTGTGTCTAATAACTTCTTCACAACCAGCACTTTTAAACTGTTTCCAAACGTCCGGAAGCAGATCTACCACAGAGATTCCACCATCAAAATGTGGGATTAAGGAATCCATTTTCGTTTTGGAGAAATGACATAAAGCTTTCAGGGCTATTTCACCAATAACATCTTGGTCTCTTAAGGTTGGATCAAGAAAGATGGCATTATTAATAGAAACAGGTTTATCTTTAGACTGGAACACTCTATAATCACCAGCACAAATTGTCTTATAAATATGTCTTGATAGTACTTTATCATGTCTTGATGTACACTGTGAAATATTGGGCCAAAGTCTGTTATATTTGTCCTCTGGTACATCTCTAGCCATAGTTGTCATCATCAATAGATACGCTTTGCAACAAGCATCTTCCAGCAGGCACATATTCCATTCATCTCCAGGAACCTCAATATCATCTTCATTTTGCCATACAAGATCTCTACGGCTAGACTGTACTGCAAATGAACCATTCACGTGAGCAGGTAAACTCGTTGGTATTGGTAGAGGTAAGAAACAGAACAGATGTGATTTATCATAGAATCCAAAGTTACTGGTATCATCATCCTGGTTGTTCTTTAAAACAGCTGTTCCAGCAATAGGAAGTAGACCTTTAAATTCTTTTCTTTTTGCTGCATTTACTACTTTATCTTTCCCAAAGCTCCAACTTATTAAATAAGACACAGTTTTTTCAATATGTGGTAGTTTGAAAAAGTCTTGCGCTGTTCCTGTCTTTTTGACTGATACCAAAATTTCAATTTCTTCTGATAATTGTGCAAGTTGACCGTCTTGGCGCTGACTGTTGTGGCTTGTCAATATCTTCAGAGCAGAAGTATTATCCCGATTAGATGACTTGGTAACTTCCAGTATTAATTGTGCTTCATTTGGTTTGCCTCCTTTATGTAGATGATGAAGTTCAATTCTCCTTACATTCTGAGTGAACAGCAACAGATTTCCACATCCATCTGCAATCTTTTGAATGAATTCCTTCATTTCATTTTTTGAGTAACAGAAGTCTTTAATCAAACTTTTAGCCGCTTCTGATTGATTTCTAAGAGGGAATCTGAATAGTGTTCCATCAAAGTCGACTTGTTCTTTATTTAGGACTTTACATTGAAAGACTCCTTCAAATGGATAAAACTGCCCTTTCATCTTCTGTCTCATTTTCCGATTTTTTGAGTAATTTAGTTTGATTTTTAGCCCAGATTTGTGTAAATGAGTCTCATGAGGATCAAAGATAACATATGTATCACCAGAAATAAAGCTTGGTGTATCAGTTAGGTTGTAGACAGAATTAAACCCTAGCCCAAATCTACCAATTTTCATTTGATCATCTTTCTTTGTGGCTCCAGCTAACTTTGTTATATTCTCATAATCAGTGTCTGTAAATTTAGCATCATTATATGCCCAGAATGCTGGTCCTTGTACAGGTTCCATACCTTCATCAAACAGACATGTCAGTGCTTCTGGCATGGCTCTCTCATCGTATAGAAACTTCACAACACTTGCTCCAGCATCATCCGCATTCTGAATAATTTCCTTGGGTACAGTAAATCCATCGGTATAATCATTTAAAAGATTTTTCAATCTAGTTGTTAAAGGTTCCTTCTGGCCGAAATTCATATCAAATTTATCAGCGTCACATAATACACGATCATTTAGAGCAGGGACATTAAATCTGTTTGCAGTGTAAGAAGATATTTCCTTATGAACATAAAAGATTTCATCTTCATCTGTATCATCATCATCATCATCCATACTGGACAAATTCTTTAACCATGACTCATTACATACAGTACACTCACTGGCTGGTTTTAACAGCAACTTGGACGAATCTATATGGATGGGCAATAAAATACACTGACTGTAATCTTCGGTTGATTTGGCCAATTTATTTATTATCTGTAAAACTATTGATGTGTCCTTTGAAACGTCCAATTCGTCTAGGGTCTGATTTGCGTCATGCTTCACTCTGATATCACTCAATACATCCAGCAACATTTGGTCGTTTTGCTCTTTCTTGCATCCAAACTTTTCAAATAGATTTCGGTATTCATTCATTTCAGGAGGTAGCAGATATCGGTATGGTTGTAGTGGAAGATCGTCCTTCTTTCCTGTACAGTAGACATAAGATGACAGTTGGAAGGTGGATCCAGTCCATACTATCTTCTGGTTTAAAATTTCGTCTGGTATTTTAAGATTAGAGTTGTTTATATATTCATATATTTTATTCAGAACTGGTAAGAATTCAATTTTATCTTTCGTATCGTATCTTAGTGTAACCAATTTCAGTTGTTCAAATACTTCTCCATCTACAGGTTTGATACATGTTTTAAAACATTGTGGTATATCTTCATTAGATAATACACCTACTCCACCAACTAGATTGGCATCTTTACAGCTGAATAAATCTTGTGGTTTTTTAAACTGGAACATAGCATCTTCTCCCTTAAATGGTAACGTTTTTGGATAATATTCTGGTCTTTTGTTCATAATTGGGCAGATTGTCTTTGAGGTTAATAGATTTATCACTTCCTGTTCCAATCTATCGTTGTATTTATCTATCCATTGACATAGAGCCACACCTTTCTTGTAAATCTCATCTGAACCAGTTCCATCATCAATTACTTTATCAGCAAGATTCAAGATGTCCTTTCCTGTTAAATCTTCTTCAAATCGTAATCCCAGCTTCTTCAATTTCTTTATGTCATAATTATTAGAAGGGAAGTCACGCGGTTGAAACATGTCTTTAAGTAACATTGAACTTGGGTCAAGTAAATCTTTTGGTTTCACAAGTTCTCCACTCTTGTTCTCTATAACACATATATCACCGGCTAACTTCATTATTTTAATTTCCTTTTCAAAATGTGATAAATGCTTTAGGAAGAATTCCATGAATTTAAGTTGTTCTGACTTATTATAGCTGGGAAATGATGATAGTATATCTTCAATGATCTCTTCATATTCTAAGAAATCACAACAACAATTTCTTCCAACTTTCTTGATAGACTCTGATGTACATTTTATAACAGTACCTTTATAGGAGATAGGTAGTTCAGGATGGCTTCCTCTATAATACATTGTATTTATCTCATTCAAACAAACATACCGGTTACTGTTCATCACCTCAAATATTTCCAGTTGTTGAATAAGCTCAGATATCTGCAAAACCTGGTCATCAGAAAGGTTTGCAAATTTTTCAAGAAGTTGATTTCTTTCATTAGTTGAGGCCTCTTGGTTAAACTGTTCTATTTGTTGTTTACTCGTTATTTTCTTCATACAGTTAAATATACCTTCAGTTGTAGGATACTGTACAAATTTACCCTCCACTAGTGCTGATATTGTATTAGAGAGTGAGGTGATAATCTTTACACCAAGTTTTTCAAGAGAATTCGATAACTGTGGATCTAAAGTGTCCATGTTTTCTTTGGAACTCAAAATAGACACTGAATCAACATGGATGAGTTTGTTTTCTTTATGAAATGGTAGTAAATGTAAATGTGAAATCCATGGCAACTGGAAAACATCCTCATTTTTGTGTATATATTTCCATACGTCATTTAACCAATCAGTAATTTGTGGTGTGATCTCTTTATGCCTAAAACCGTTAATCTCTATACACTCTTTGAGTAATTCTTGAATATGTTCAGGTAATAGTTGTTTAACTTGGAACCGATCTGAAATGAAAAGAACCATGTTATCTTGAAAGTCACATTCACTCAAAACAAAAAGGGTTCAAAAGATGAAATCAGTCTAGCCTGCTTATAAAACACAATTGGATCCAAGGCAGTAAAAGTAGAATCTTTCATCATGAACATCAACCACCGTGCCAATATTATAATGCTCAGAAGCTCAGATTAGATTAAATATGGCACTGTTTACAGAAGGGGGCGAAGACACAATATGCAAACATATGGGCAATATAAAAAAGTGAAGACGATACATATCGTTAAAACAAAGTTATAATTTGTGTGTAATAAACATTATATAAATGAAATTTGGAATACCTATTAGTTTTTGAGATATATCTTGAGAGAGGTCATTGAGCATAAACCTTGATTCCATTCCCGGGAATAATTTCAAACTCTCTGCTTCACACCAGAATATAGTCTCTTCTTCAGCATCAAATATATGAAATTCACCATTAGCTAATGGCAATATCTTCAGATCTTGCAGTTTTTCGATATCATTAGATATGAAATATTCCAGTAGTTTCATCTTCTGGTTGATGTCCATCAAGTCAAATATATCATCATGTTGAATCAAAAAGGAATGTAAACATGACGAATCAGATACTTCAATCCGGCCATGTGACTTTAAAGATTTCACAAAATCATCTGGAAGACAAGCTACATTCTTTTCCTTTAATAAATATACATCTTCTATAACCTTTAATATAGTATCTGGATATTCCTCCTTTACCAACACAGTTGCTTCATCAGGTTTAATCCATTTTCCACCAGAAGCCTTGGTAAAGATGATGTTTTTCTCGTAGAGTTGTTTAAAAAGTGGTTTGATAAATATCTTCCAGTTTTCAGTAATCAATTCGGGTTTAGGTAACAATTTATATATTGTATTCGTGTCAATATCAGCTTCAGTCAAATATGTTAGCAATTCTGAATATACCAAGGGCAAGATTTCCGTAGCTAAAATTTTGTTCCATTCTACAGAATTTTCCGAGAGACCGTTCCTGTTTTCCTCTTCTGATGACATCCATTTAATATGATGACGATCTTGGCTCAAAGCAAAGAACCCATTGATATGAACTGGCAAGCCAGTAGGGCTAGTGCGTTCTAACGGTAGTGGTAAAAAGCAATATATATGCCCTTTAAACTCTTCATCACAATTTGATAAGCATCCTGCTACACTGACATATGGACTATAAGACCATTCTTCATCATCTATTAGTCCCTGTAGACCATTACTTACAGATCCTCCATGATAATGATTTACCACTATCCAATCTTTTGTATTTGTTTCTTCTGATAACCATTTCTTCCCTTCACATTTAATAGAAAGTTTCAAATAATGGAAAAGATATTCATTTGCCAATTTCCCATTCAATTCTTCAACTTTCTGTAAAAAATCTCCTCTCTGATCACGAATTTGATGAAGGTCCTCTTCTTCCTCGACAGATATCTGTACTCGATAAATCAAATCATTCTCTGATTCTTCAAACACTTCTATAAATTCAATTTTCTTTAAAAACAATAGAATAGATGGTGCCAAATCTTTAAATCCACGAAATATGTCTTGAATTTTCGCATAAGTATAAGTATCACGGGACAGTTTCGAATCTTCTGCTCGCAATGGGAACCAAAACAATGTACCCTGGTATCCGTCTTTGAAACAGAGCCTTGAAAATCCAAACTTATCGCCTATCAAATTTAGC
>NW_008709663.1:11724-43610 GCF_000327385.1 Lottia gigantea | reverse complement strand
GATGTGTATGTTCAGTTAAAATGTGAGGATGTGAGGTGTATGTTCAGATAAAATGTGAGGATGTGAGGTGTATGTTCAGATAAAACGTGAGGATGTGATGTGTATGTTCAGTTAAAATGTGAGGATGTGAGGTGTATGTTCAGTTAAAATGTGAGGATGTGAGGTGTATGTTCAGATAAAATGTGAGGATGTGAGGTGTATGTTCAGATTAAATGTGAGGATGTGAGGTGTATGTTCAGATAAAGTGTTGGGATGTGAGGTGTATGTTCAGATAAAATGTAAGGACAGTGAGTCGAGAGAAAAACTGAGCATTACCTGTTAAATGGAAAACGGATTTAAATCCCAATCCAAATCTACCAACTTTCAAAGGTTCTTTTTCTTTTTGACTACACTGTATGGCAGCAATACCTTTCCAATCTTTATCAGTAAATATACCATTGTTGTGTACACATATAGCAGGTGCCTTGAAAGTAAACAATCGTGGACAATCATGGACGAGAGGTCAGTAAGATAAAACAGTACAGCCTATTGTTCATTGTTCTTGCCCATGCACAGATTCACTTCCAGACAACAAAGGAATGCAACTATGTCGGACTAGAAGGGGAGCAACTCTAATTAAAAAAAAAGCCTTAATCAGACCACAATGTGTACAAATTACAAGTTAGGTTGAAAAGTTGTCATAATTTATTCCTTTTAACAGGATACAATAGATCTATTATAATAGTAAAATAATCAGATTACCACAAGATTATTTGAATGTAAATTAACATGAATGATGTCATAACGTTAATCAATGCTTGATTACCTGCATAGCAATTTTAATTGGTGTTTCTTTCCATGCTTTCATTGAATATTGAATTTCTTCATGTTTTTTACCAGTGTATAGAAACTTAACTTCTGTAGCTCCACCATCTTCAGCATTTTGTATCAGTTCCTGGTTAAAATCAAAGATGGTGATTTAAATAATATTGCTTACCAGCTGATTTTTCACCTTTCACAATCAAAAGCCCGGCCTAGATGGACGAAGATATTTCAACACAATAGTAACAATACAAGTATATCAATATATATTACCTTAATAATCTGTCCATCTGAATATTGTTCTAGTAGACGTTTCAATTGATCTATGATTGGAGGCAATTCAATTTCACAGAAATCTTCATCCGATGCTTCATCTGATTTTAAATGATAAGAAGCATGAAATTTAGCGTGATGTGACAATATCAACAGCAAAATTGTTTTAAAAAAATATTCATTACGTATTTTGACAGTCTTATTTAAATTTGAACAAAATTCTGGTAACTTGATAAACATCGATTCACAAAATTCCAGTGCTAAAGAGGATAGAAAATTTGATTAAAGATTGGTTCAAGCAGACGTCATTGAGTTAGGTCACAAGGTTAATTTGACTAACATTTAATAGGGCTGTCGTTAGATCCTAACTGAAGTGGCTATATTAAAAATAAAAGCTAATTAAAACGGAGCGAAAGATTCCATGGTCAATCATGTTGTATTTCATATAAACATCAATTAAATAACATATTTCACAACAATTCTGAAAATATTTTATATGATATATATATTAATCTGTATGTTGATCATATCATGTTGTACGAGAGGTATAAACATGTGACATACCCATGGTTGGTTTTGTTTCCAATGAAATATATCAGAATAAATCTTAGTTCACTGAAACACAACGATAAACAATGTCATTTTTTTTTAAACAACTACTTCTAGAATTCGGACCATAAAGGACTCACTCCACTAAAACATTTTAAGCAAATGATTGTACGAATGTAGTCCAGACTATTTTAAGAAATCGTCTTTCTCTCTCTCTGTTGGGGTTTTTGCATGCCTATTTTGGGGTAATTTGGTTTTTTGGAATTTGATGTCTGAAATTGCATTATCTTTAAGATTTGGTGAGATGATGTGAGACCTAAAGGCGGAAGGCTAATTCTAAAAATAGTCGTTTTGTGAACTGCCAAACTCTAGCAGATGAGTATAACCGGTAGTAGTCTACTTTCAATTTTAGTAGCTCAAAATGTTCATGGTCATCGTGTATTGAATTTTTTAGGAGACGTTAAGGATTGGTCAGGCTTTCATTCGACATATTAGAAAGCTTTCAACGAGATTTCTGGAAAAAGTTTTAGAAGGTTGAATTTCGTGTTTTAACATGGGAAGAGATGGCGAATGAATTAGTGGAGTGAGTCCATAACTTTTCAGTGCAATATTTGCCAAGCATTGATGATAATTGATATACGATACTAATTATAGCTACATTTCTCGGCAAGATAGCACCAATAACTTCCTTTCTCTGATCTTCCCGTTTGGGCTAATGACTGTAGCCTTTGTTAATAATCAATGATCACAATGATGTAATATAGTAGTACAGCAAATTTTACTTTCGGTTTTGTTCGAGACAGGCATAGGCTGTCGAGTTAAGTATATTTTGGCAGGCACACTTATGTACTGGAACCTTAAGAAGCGACTAACCGACTCTAGGCTCGATAGTAAGGAAGGTTATTTTTAAAATGTCAAGCTATAACGAACTTCGTCTTATACCTTGAATGTAATAACAAACTTTCTTGAATGCAGCGATTCGATTGGATTGTACGCTAGCACATACAGCCAATCAGAGCCTTGAACCGAAGGACTTTCTGTCGAAGCCTTTGATTGGCTGTATTTGCTAACTTTCATTTACGACCCAATCAAATCCCTGCATTTACAAATTTCTGTGACAAAAGAAAGTTGGCTAATGCAGTCAAGGTGTAAGACAAAGTTCGTAATAGCTCGACTTTGTGAAGATGAGGGAAGGTAGGCTCGCATAAACTTCTAAGCACAACATTCGAACCTGTGGTCTTCGTTAACTAGTTCATTGCCGATAGCGGTCTACGTTAACCTACTACTAAATCATACAAACTTCCTTCTTACTTATGTTTTCATTTTGGTTAATCGGACCTACTCCTTGGTTACAATTATAGACATTTATGTTTAAACCACGTCACAAGTAATTTTAATACATGTTATTGATTTCTATGCACTTAAGATATATCAATAATTCTTTTGTTACATCTGATAGGACAATTAAAAATAGAATATCCTTTCGCATCTTCACAATGCTATTACTAACTTCGTCTTATACCTTTAAAAGGACATTTTTTTGATCAATCAAACTTTAGTCTCAGAAACTGAACGTTTTTTGTTGAGCTGATCAGTAATAGTGTTCACAGCTCCATCAAAATTTTAGCCTTCAAATCCACGTGTGACCAGAATTATCTGCGTTTGAATCTTAATATGACGACTGTGTTATATAGAAAAGACATAGAAATAGTGAGTAAAATTCCTAGTTTGAAATATTTTTAAAAGAATAATGTGACTTTCGTACATTTCTTGTACTTCTGAAGACTATTTACAAATATTCAGGACTAAAATCAACCCCCCTAAAATGACACACCTGGCCCTTTAAATGTTGAAAAATATTGGAATAGTTAATGACCTACCACCTCCACCCCTTGATTTCCAAAATGTAAACCTATGTAACTTGACATGTTTAATGTACCGATACGCAGTGATCAGGAGACGACCCACACTTGAATGACTACACAATACACATAGAAATAGTTAGGGCAATCTGACCTCAGGAAACTTCCATTGCCCCAGAGACCAGATATTTGTGCTAATCGTCATATTTCATAATGAAATTCATATTTTTTTCATTTTTTGTTATATATAGCTTAACTGTCTTATTTCTCAACATTTATATATTTTTCAATGATATAATCTTATACATGTAATTGATATTATAATCTTAAAGGGACAGATGCGCCATTTTGTTTTACCAATCATACTATAGTCTCAAACCGGGAATTGTTTTTAGTTAACTCAAACAGTAATAGTGTTCACAGTTTACTGTAGAAATTTGGTCTTCAAATTCATGTGTTTCCAGAATTATCCGCGTTTGAGTTATAGAAATCCATACATAGAAAAAAGTGAGTTAAATTCATAGTTCTTCGAAGGAATTATGCGATTTTCGTTCATTCCTAGTACTTCTGAAGACTATTTACATATTTTCAAGACTCAAATCAACCCCCCAAAATGGCGCAGTCGTCCCTTTAAGGCAGTCTATTTCTTTATCTACTACAATTAAATTCTTTGTAATGGCGATATTTCAAGTTTATTTTGTTCACCATTGCATGTATTAGTACAAATCGCATGTCACGAAGTTTTTATTCATTTCATTAAATCATAAGTACTTATACATTTCTATGTATTGCATAGAGCTATACCTTACACATGTAAAGAAAAAAACTTTATTGAGTCCTTTCAAAACCCTGTTTCACACAGTCAGTATCTGATAGCTGGTTGGACACGGCATGAGACATAGCCTACAGTTTTATACTATATCTATAACATAACACCATTATAATAGGTTATATACACAATATTCAATCTTCAACGATATTAATAGAGACTATTTTGTAGATTTCGTAAAAGGTGTTACATAAAACTATCTTCTACAGAAGCACTGGCCCAGTCAGGAGTAAGAAGTGAACTAGAAACAAATGAAAATCAAAGCTGGATTTTTAAAAATTGAATTAGTGGGTACAAGGTTTTATAAGAGATACTCTCTATAGAAGCACTGGCCTAGGTCACAAGTAGAGACTCAGCATTGGAATGTATCAATTTGATAGGAAATTACCTACTTATATTTGGATACAGAGCATTTCATACGCTCAACATGTTTTAAACTCTGTTCTACAATAGAGATTTTTGCCAGGACAGCGGCATTAGCATTCTCTCTTTTCAATTTCCAACTGTCGAGGGATCTTTAACGTGCACAGCCTATATCACAGGCCTCGGTTTATTGTCCCATCCGAACAACTTGACGCTTTTTCCAGACGGTGGTGTGCAAGGCGTATTATATTTTTTAAATGTATCACATAGATTATGAGGTACATTACCATTTAAGATTTTAAACAGATAAATATAAAAATTGAAGGTGTGGCGATCGGAAATATTCATAATTTTTAATTTATGAAGTTGAAATAATTTAATGTCGAGATATGAGTCCAAAATCAAAACGTTTAAATTGATGTAGGGCCTACGAACGTTTTACAAGATAAAAGATATAAATTTAGCCTAAATAATGTCATATAGCTCTATGAATAGAAGCTGTGATATAAAACAATATAAATAATTCAACTTCCTACCTTTCTCCACTGCTTACATTATCGTTAATAGAATATAACTTGATAACCTATTCAGCAGATCTTTTTCACAATTCTGATGAGTTAGCTAATCAGTTCTTAGTATTAGTCAATGTGCATAAATTCTAGGAAATAGGACTGGAGCGTAAAATGAAAGTAAAAGTAGAAAGTAGAAGCACGTTCATTGGATAAATTGTTCCTTGATTTGTGTTTTTCACGCCAGTGTTTAATAATAGCTTTGAATCGTTAATTTATCATAACATGCAAACTGAGCTTCATGTATTTCTTTAATCATTATTCAGATAATAATAAAGTAATAATAATAATAATGGAATAATAATAATGATGATATTGATGATGATGATGATGATGATGCTATAATTCTATACAGAATTGTGTCAAGACAAAACAGGAAATGAGACCCATTCCACATTTTATAGGGATTCTGTTGGATTTTGAAAATGCTGATGCTCACGGCTAATATTTACAGGTTTTGTGTTAATTGAAGATTTAAATTTTGCCAATTCTGACATCTCGCAACAATCAAAAACAAAATACAGAAGTTCCTAGAATAAATTGGCCCCTAAAACTTTGTAATTTGGACCAGTGGGCCTACTAAAGATAAATTTCGAAAAATTGGTGCATTTGGAATTACACCTCAATAAATATGTAACTGTTATTTCGGTATAAACACATCTCAATGATTAAATTTCAATATTATATCTGTGTGTGAGCCCCCCCCTCCCCCGTGATCTGCGCCTGTGAAATAATGATGGAATATCTTCGCCAGCTTCCATTTCGAAACCCGAAAACTGATAAAAGAGATTTCGACGCAACGGCTTTCAAGAAAGACATGGCAATTCATTTAACTTTTAACACTGTTTTTAGGACGTCCTAGAGCTAAGATCGTTTCATGGGCGTCGCCATCTTGAATAATCGCCGATTATTTTGTATTTTGGCTGATTCACATTTACATATACATATCAGATTTTCCAGAGCATATACAGCCAATCAAAAAATACATTTACATGTGATTTGTGGGCTAAGAAATAGTTATGACTTTCCTTAAATTTTGACTGATTTTGTTTGGTCTAGTAATTGAAAATGTCGGTTAACTTAGTTCGCGTGTTTTATTTCTATGTTTTTATAAGACACAGTGACATCACAATTAGACATCATCCACCAGTCTCTTAGATTCCATTCCCACCGAATGCACTCAGTCGTTAGTAAAAAAACAAAAAAAAAAACAAACTAGAAACGAAATGAAATGAAAAGTAATGAACGGAAATTGTAAATTGAGAATTTTATCGTTATCAGTCACATTTCAGTTGCAACCTATGGTATGACACGACGCCCAGGAGAGTTTTTTTTTATTTGCATGCATGGAATATTTCTTAAGCAACGGTATACAACCGATAGTCCCGTCGTGAATGCAGTGCTGCTTTGTATACATCTAGATCACAGAATGCCTAAAAAAAGTGACAAAACACTAAGTAACAAAACGTTAAGTGACAGTGACAGAACACTAAGTGACAGTGACAGTAACAGAACACTAAGTGACAGTGACAGAACACTTGGTGACAGTGACAAAACACTAAGTGACAGTGACAGAACACTAAGTGACAAAACACTGAGTGACAGAACACTAAGTGACAAAACAATAAGTGACAAAACACTAATGACAGAACAATAAGTGGCAAAATACTGAGTGACAGAACATTAAGTGACAAAGCACTGAGTGGCAGAACACTGAGTGACAGAACACTAAGTGACAGAACACTGAGTGACAGAGCACTGAGTGACAGAACACTGAGTGACAGAACACTGAGTGACAGTGACAAAACACTGAGTGACAGAACACTAAGTGACAAAACACTGAGTGACAGAACACTTAGTGACAAAGCACTGAGTGGCAGAACACTAAGTGACAGAACACTAAGTGACAGAACACTGAGTGACAGAACACTGAGTGACAGAACACTGAGTGACAGTGACAAAACACTAAGTGACAGAGCACTAATTGCCAAAACACTGAGTGACAGAACACTAAGTGACAAAACACTGAGTGACAGAACACTGAGTGACAAAGCACTGAGTGGCAGAACACTGAGTGACAGAACACTGAGTGACAGAACACTGAGTGACAGAACACTGAGTGACAGAACACTGAGTCGCAGAACACTAAGTGACAGAACACTGAGTGACAAAGCACTAAGTGACAGAACACTAAGTGACAGTGACAAAAAACTGAGTGACAGAACACTAAGTGACAAAACACTGAGTGACAGAACACTAAGTGACAAAGCACTAAGTGACAGAACACTGAGTGACAAAGCACTAAGTGACAGAACACTAAGTGACAGTGACAAAACACTGAGTGACAGAACACTAAGTGACAAAACACTGAGTGACAGAACACTAAGTGACAAAGCACTAAGTTACAGAACACTAAGTGACAAAACACTGAGGGACAGAACACTGAGTGACAGAACACTGAGTGACAGAACACTGATTGACAGAACAGAACACTAAGTGACAAAACACTAAGTGACAAAACACTAAGTGACAGAACACTAAGTGACAGAGCACTAAGTGACAAAACACTAAGTGACAGAACACTAAGTGACAAAACACTGAGTGACAGAACACTGAGTGACAAAACACTGAGTGACAGAACAATGAGTGACAAAACACTAAGTGACAGAACACTGAGTGACAGAACACTGAGTGACAGAACACTGAGTGACAAAACACTAAGTGACAAAACACTGAGTGACAGAACACTGAGTGACAAAACACTAAGTGACAAAACACTGAGTGACAGAACACTGAGTGACAGAACACTAAGTGACAAAACACTAAGTGACAGAGCACTAAGTGACAGAGCACTAAGTGACAAAACACTAAGTGACAGAACACTAAATGACAAAACACTGAGTGACAGAACACTGAGTGACAAAACAATAAGTGACAAAACACTGAGTGACAGAACACTGAGTGACAGAACACTAAGTGACAAAACACTAAGTGACAAAACACTAAGTGACAAAACACAAAATTTCAGTAATCAAAATGTAGCACTTGATCCATCGTTTATCAGAATGTTGCATAGGGAAAATAATTTTTTTTATTGTTTCTTTACCATAGTCTCTATAGGGAAGGAATTAACTAGTCACATCTGGGGAAATCTAAACTTGCATGACAATTAATAAAAATATTTAGTTTTATATCCACGCCTAATATTCACATCTTTTTATTGACTGACCGACCCCAATTTTAATATTAGGGGCCGCTTTCTATACATTGAATGACTTGTATTTCCCGTGAGAAGTCTTTTTCGGAGAACTGAAGCATGTGACAAGATGACTCATTCTCGGTTTCTCGGAACTTCTGTAAAGAGATATTATTTCAAGTAGGGGCAGATATTGTCAATCGTTTTTATGTCCATATAAGAAAAAAATCAAGAAGATTTTCTAAGAAATCTAAACCAAGACAGTACATAACGTGACTATTCATAGAATTCTTTCTCATACTGTGCTGGGTCTCAAATCAGACTGGTTGGTGAATACCTGACTGCCCCATTTGTGTTCTATATCTATCTGAATATTCTACATGTGTATTTTCAACCAGTGTGTTCTGTATCTGAATGTTCAATTTTTAACAAGGACATCTCCAGTGTGTTCTATATCTGAATATTCTATTATTAACTAGGACATCTCTAGTGTATGTTTCAGAAGAATATAATGGCCACAGCTTCAGTGAGTTACATGCCAGCATGTACTATTTGTCTTTCAAGATTCAAGACACCCAAAGTTTTACCGTGTGGACACACCTTTTGTTTGTGGTGTATTGAACAATATATCGGTGATGAAATAGAGAATATTCTCTGTCCTTTTTGTGAACAGAATGTAAAGATTCCAGAAGGTGGGGCTAAGATGTTTCCTATGAACTACACACTAGTGGAAATTATGGTCTTCCTCAACAATGAAGCACAAACATCATCATTAACAATTCAAGCCAAGCACACAAGAGACCAAAATGTCCAAAACACAAACAGGATGAGGTGAATCGTTACTGTAATGATTGTAATATAGGATTGTGTTCAAAGTGTATATTTATAGGACATCATAGTGATCATGAAATACTGGATATAGAATGTGACGAAACACGAAATAAAGCCCTAGAAAACCTTCAACGTTCACAAACAATCATTCAAAACAGAATCAAATACTTAGAGAAAACTCGCTCTTCATTATTAGAATCATTTGAACAACTGAGATCTTTGTGTGATGATTCTTGCACTAAAGTAGATGAAACAAAAGAGTAAATTGTTTTCTAATGTAGGAAAACGTTGTGACCAGATTAAAAAAGACATCAGGAAAAATTTGGAAGAAAATAGGAGTAAAGTAGAGAAAAGAGAAAAGGAAATTACAAGTGATATAAGTATATTAGCAAGTAAAATAGAATCAAATATTTCACCCTCAACAAAAACAACACTAAACATTTTACAGACTTTGTCTGGTTTGATAGAAATAGTAGAACATGGTGAAAGTAGGAAAGATTTTAGTCTGTTTGCACAGTATTTACAGTGGGTGAGGAAGCATTTTAGTTTAGATATAGATCAGTTAGGGTCGGTTATTTCTAAACCATTTTACATACCAGCTTCGTATCAATTTTTGTTTCGTGTTAGCGACATAAAGGATGATCGCCAAGTTTATACCACAAGGAATAGGTTCAGAAACAACAATGTGATATGGAGGTGCAATGTATCGCGAAATCGTGGGGATTTTAAGTGTGGTATTGCACTAATAACAGCAGACAATCCCAAAGTAAACTATTGTATTATTGAAAGTCAAATCAGTTTATTGAATATTCATGATGACAATAAGACTATAACTAGAACATCTGGTGAAATAGTATTGCATCTTGACGACTGGTTGGATTGGACTTTCATCAAATTGTCTAAACTCACTGATAAAAACAATGGTTTTTTAAATTCTGACAATCAGTTTGTGGTACAATATAGTATTACACAGATCATAGAAATATCATTAAAAGTATTGTAAAAAAGTTTTTTTCTAAAAAATGTATGTGTATCGGGGACATAAATATCGATTGAAAGTGAGAATGGAGCAAATTGATGCTATCAGTGTTTCCGATACACATGAAAATTTTTAGAAAACCTCTTTACAATCCCGAATATTACGAATATTATCATTTCTATCAGAATTTAAAACCTATCCCACTATTTCATGCAATCAATGTTCTATTAAGTGATGATTAATTTCATTAAGAGCATATCAATCACGTGACTTTTGACTGACAGTTAGAGTGAGTTTCTTTGTTAGTTATTACTTGTATACTGTGTAAATATGTAATGGGAATTAGCACGCACACCCAGTCCCACTTGTTGTCTCAAATATAACTGCGACCCAATATTAACAGTTCACCAAAAATATGTGACAATCACTGAATTAAGTAAACATGATCATGATTACTATTAATAATATCATAAAATGTCTCTGGGTTCAACGTTTTTTGGACAATGGATTTTTAGACAAATCTATAGCCAGTTGGCCTACTAGATGATGTAATTAACATTACATGCTTATAAACCAAATGAAACATGTGATGCACGTGCAACGTCAATACATAGGCAAAAAAGAAAGCCACTCCCCAATCTGCCCCACCTTAGTCAATCATGTTATCAATAATTTATAGCATTTTTTCTCATTCGTTAAAAGACGGACTCGGTGCATCGTGTCCAGACCACGCCCAAATTCAAATACAACGTCAAAACCCATATTCGTGATACGATGGGCTCAGTGTTAAATTCTGTTGAACTCATGAAAGCTATAAATATAGAATTATGATATTTTACTTAAACCTTATTGGAAGAGTTCTATACTGTTGTTTTAACTATCATATCCTCTGTATAATACATAGTGTACAGACCTAGATATTACTACAAACATACGTCTCAAACACCATTAGCAGTTACAAATGAAGAGTTCTTGCTTCTGGCCTTGGTCTAAGTTTTTCACGAGTTACACCAGTTGGCAATGTAAAGGGAGGCAACTACAGATAACGGATTAATTAAAGAACGAAACTGTTGATTACAGTGACGGCGCCAGCATCTCGAGACTAGGGTACAAATAGGGGACAGAATGAAAGTTGAAATTCAAAATGCGACAGCCCTGTGGAAACGCTAAATTTGAAAAATAGAATTCAGTAGTTTTAACTAAAAAGATCCAGCCATTTTAATTTTTAAACACCAAAACTATTTAAAAACATTACGTAAAGTTTTTAAGTTTGTGACGCTTTTTGGAAGCTGTTAGAAAACTACTGTATGTGTAAAATAAACGTCTAATTCTAGAGAAATATGTCTCCTACGCTTTCTAAAGGTTTTTAATAATAATATCGAGCAATTATAAAGCCAAACACCAAAACTAAATCAAACTCCTTAATTAACAATTAATACTCTTAGTTTTTAATTAACCCTTTTAAAACAAATCAATTTGATAAAGAAGATTCATAGATATAAAAAGCATACTTTAGAAATATTTTCATGTATAATTTACAATGTTTTTGATAATGAAGACTTTTTAACAAAAAGCTGAAAACCCTTTAAATTAGTAGAAATAAAGTGGTGGTACAAATAATTTTACCAAGGGACAAATTCCCCAAATTGACAGTTATCTATTTATCATTTAAAAGGATTCGAAAGCAAGTTATCTCAGTTCTCGGAGTATATCACGAGTCTAACTTTGTATTGGTTCCTTTTTCATTCTCACCATTGAGTGTCACTTGTATATCCCCATCTAGAAGCTGACGGTCTCTGTGCAACATATCATGGTAACGAATGGAAGACATCTTTTACCGGAACATATCAATATTGTCACGTGATTCTGGTTATTTAAATATTAGAAATATTCAGGACTAGGCTACAAGTGTTTGTAAAAAAGGTCAATGAAAACAAACCAGGAACCGGTATCATATTGTTTGTTGAAAACAAAATAAAAACTGATACGCATTAAGGAGAGAAAGGGAAACGACGGATGCTGGAGAAAAATGTAAACATTTTATATAATAATTGGCTGTAATTGTTCATATGTTATTATTCGTTAAATAGAATACAACATTCACATTGCCCCCTCCCCTCCCCTCCCCCATTTGCTTTTTACACATATTTACCATAAGATATGTGCTAGAATGCATCAACAAAATTTCAAGGGGAAAACCGCCAGGGACGTTATAGGAGGCATGCTCCTATGACGCATCCACATAGCTGCGCCATTTGTCAACCTGAACAGTTGATCCCTCGATGAGTCAGTCTGCTCCAATTTGTACACAAAGTCTTGGAAGGCTTGGAACTGTCTGTTGGTTCACGATCCTCTAGAACAGGTGTTTTCAACCCTTTTCTTTCTATTAACCCTTTCAGGATCCTGATCGATTGCATTACCTCCCTTCCCCCAATAAAACCTTACAATTTTCATGTCTGAGAATATAGTCTGACTGAATAGAACACCTTAGATTATAATTCCCCCCCCCCCCCCCTCCAAAATTTCAAAATTACCTTTAGATGGAAAATCTGCTCTATCAAAGGAGTGCGTGACGCCTATCATATCGTATTGATAAACGCCTTTTGCTGAACTGTGAGCACCCTACTTAGCATATGAAATTGTGTCGTGTTACAACAGAGCGACTCTTTCAAGACTGTCCATCCGTCTCTCTGTCCTTTACCATCACTGTCAATCACCGTGTATTCCAGTCCATTACGGTAAATTAATATTGTGTAATGATGTAACAGACTGACATGTTATTGTTCTGATGGATCACCCCCTAATCTTATAAAACATGGCGACCAGGTTGACATCTTCATATTGTATCTTTATTCTTCAATCACAAGGTAAGTATTTTTTTTTTTTATTTCTCCATGGTCATGGTTCGCCATTTTCGGTGGTTGAATTGGGACTAGAATATAAGTAAGTCGCTGATAGTCGTTGTGGTGAAGCCATTTCATATTTGTCCACTATTTGCATTGCAATTTGCACAAATATTTGTCAATTTTCTACTTATGATTTAACTTCATCCACATAAGGCAATGTTTCGACAACATTACACTAGTGAAACAATGTTTTTATCTATTATTTGTCTAGTTCAGAATGAAGTTAAGTATCATCAGCTCCCTGGCGGTGGTGTTCCTGTCACAGTCAGCATTCTCCCAGAGTAAGTCCAGACGATTTCGAAGTAATTCACGGGAATTTTTTAGGTGTTTTTGCATGGGTCATAATAGTAGTCCGATTTCCTGTACAATCATTTCACTTTATTGTCGTATGTGACAGACAGTGTATTTTTGAGATTTTTGAAAGGTAGAAATATGTAAGCTAATGCTATTATCCTGGCAAAAATCTTTTAACTGCACGACGTTACCCATGTTCATTGTTATTTTAGGCAAATGTATTCCACTAAAATGAGTTTTATTCTAAGCCAAAAAAACGGAAGAGTTTCATGTATTTTTTTAGCCAAATGTTCAAGAACAGAATGGTAGGGCGCAAGATAATTTTTTCTTATTTTTTATTTCAGCATGTCTTCTGCCAATGGATAGTGGTGCTTGTACAGACTCTCAAACTAAGTACTATTATAATGAGGTCAAAGACCAATGCGAGGTATTTAGCTACAGTGGATGCGGTGGAAACGCCAATAAATTCGACACGTTAGCAGAATGTGAGGCCATGTGTGTCTTATCTTATCCACTTACTGATGTTTCTGCATTGAACCAAGCTGTGGACCCTTTAGTTGGTACAGTTGATCACATTCCCGACCACTCTCATCACCCAATTGACTCTCACCTACCAATTGACGCCCACCACCCACTTGACGCCCACCATCCACTTGATTCCCACCACCCAGCTGACTATCTTCATCCAGCTGACATTGACTACTACGTCTTTGGAGGTAGATCAGGTCGTAGGTTTGATAGACGAAACAGGAAGGGCCTCCGAGATTATTACAGAGATGTCATATACAGCGGTATAAACGGTAGACGCAGTGACTTATTTGACATTATCAGAAGAGACAACCGTAATAACAGAAGAAATATCAGGAGAAACACTCGCCCAATGCGCAAGATTCTTAGAGCTCTTCGTTTGGATAACCGCAGGAATAGGAAAAGAGTTAATCGTAATAGAAAAAACAAACCTCTTCAAATCATCTACAGAAGCGATTAGATCACAAAGCGTCGCCTCGGATTGAACAAAATCAATCTCATGAGATTTCAATTTCGCTTTTTTCTGATATTTTCGTCTCAAATGTAATCTAACAAGTTTTCTTTCACAGTCGGGTTTAATGAAAGTATTTTGAACCCATCAAAAGACTGTTATGTAGAACCCGTTTCCTAATAAGATAACAAAATGTGGGATATAGAAACTAAAAGTAGAGCAGTATGGCAGCCTTCTGATTGCCATATATTTTTACTTTTATTGTTAAAGATTATTTTTTATTATAAATGTGAACCCGGTATTGTAATTAATGACAATATTAAAGATTAGATTTTTAACTAATAAATTTGTTATTCATGGTTATTGATCTATTTACCAGCATTTGAGGCTGGGTGGACCACAGTTGATCCCCTAGGCTTTGAGTATTCGACAATCTCGGCAGTTTCCGTAAGCTGAATCTGACATGATGAATGGTGAATTCCGTTGTGTTTCCTTGGGCAAAACTCTTTACTTACTGAATTTAGCAGTGATTTGTCAATTGATAGTAATATTGCGACCTAATTATAGTCCTTAAATTAGGAGACTTTGGGAGATAACAGATACATTTAATGCTACATTTTGACAATTAGTTATCTAATGATACATCTTAATATCAGTTTGAATACATATCTTACGGATGTTTCATTGACTTTGTTTACACACACTTGTAGTCGTGAACGACCAGCCTCTAATATTTAAATTACCAGAATCACGTGACAATATTGACATATAAAAATATGTAAACCTTGTAAGACATTTAGAAGTATCACAGCACATTAAGAAACAACAGTTTTTTTTTTATGGATATAGACTTCTATTTATTATTAAAACACAATGTTTCATTACACATACAGGTAACGTTATCCAGTGATAATGTTACCTGTATGTGTAATGAAACGTTGTGTACAATAATAAATAGATGTCTACATCCATATAAACTGTTGTTTCTTAAAAATATATAACTATATCTACATATCCAACGTATTAGCCCTGTAAAGTACACACACGTCAATTTTTCGTTCAGTCATGCCTGAGTTGGTGATAATTAAAGTTTTTAATTAAAAATTAATTTTTACCTAGGTGATCATTAATTTTCGCCTAGGTAAAAATTAATGTTTTTAATTCAAAATTAAAAGTGAAATATGTCGTATGTGAGCTACCATACATTATGGCTACGGAACACATCAATTGCTATCCATACGAAGCAAAGAACGGAAATTTGTGTTAAGAAACTATGTTACGAAACATACTACCATTGATGGTCATTTCACAAGTAATTTGTTTTTAAGTTATTGTTACGTATCATCTTATGTTATTGAACTGAAATGAAAAAATTAAACTATCGGGATTCTTCATTACTTATTGGCCCTGTAAAGTACCACACACGTCAATCACGTGACGTTAGATAAGATACAGTTAATTTCAGAAAAAAAACTTCGTTTGATGCCTTGACATTGTTAGACAGTTTTCCTGTACCACGGAATGCAGCGAATTGATTGGATTAGAAGCTGGCGACGCAGTTAACCCTTTATATAATATCCTTTTCCATCGCTGGCCATAAACTGTCAGAGTAAATCACCTCGTTATTCAGAGGCAGAAGTAGGAAAGACTTGGTTGTTCGGAGGGGCAAGATATACATCATGGACAATGGAGTACAGTGTTCGGTGATGTTGGTTGTCGACCGGTAGCGAAATTGTTTCGCAGGTAAATCCATTTTTCGGAAAGGGGGGGAGGATGTCCTCCTGTAGTTACGGGGACTTCAAAGCTGTTTTCTACACGAAAACCAAAAATAAAGTTACTGGAAACTAGCCAAACTGCCATCTATATATGAGTGATATTAATTACACTTACAGACGGACGTGTATACATGGGGAAATTTTTTTGATGTAGAGAGTGGACGTTGTATTGCAGGAAACACAGCTAGACATCTGATTGAAAATTGGAATGGTACAAACTGATGCCATCAGTGTCATCCGAAACATATAAATAATTTAGAAAAACCTGTTTACAATTCCTACAACTAAATCAAGCAGACGACAAAATAAAACCGAGCAACTATAATATGTGAAAAAATATTCTAAAATATGAACAAGATATATGTATAACTCCACTATGTATAGGTTAATGGTCGAAAGCATGCCATTAAGGTAAAAAATAATGATCGTTGGACGAGGACCGAGTACTACGTCATTATTAGACGTATTGACAGGCTTGAGATCATTAACCAAATTAAAATACAGTTTACAAACAATTACATCTACTCAGGCACGTGCTATCATATGAGATCCAATCACATGCCTAACAATACAGGCAATCTTTCAAAATGTCCGGTCAGGGAAAAAAAATATACCTGTTGGAGTTACATACTTATTATGGCCTTATTGCTGTGTCGTTCATTTCATTATAAATAATATGGATATGGATTAAAATGGATATTTTATTTATTTCATTTCGTATATCTGGACTGTGATTCATGGATAACAATTTAAATGTATATGTATGTCTATAGGCCAGTTTTTTTCCCTTCCCTTTAAGACTCATTCAATTATTTCAAAATAGAGTAGTGAGGATTTCATTGACTGAGGGGTCATCCCCTCGGTTCCCCTTTCTGGATCTAATAGGGCACTATTGTTTGGGATCCCTTGTAAAATATATCTTATCTAGGAAAGTGGAGAATACATCCAACGCAATTTTGGAACTATCATGGCTTTTACGGCATGTTTAGTGATTTACTTACACTTTGCATTGTTAAATTTCATTAGCAATTTGTGATAAGGATGACCGAGTTGTCAGAAGTCTTATTCCCTTGGCTGTATCAAATTTGAAAAATGAGTGTTGTTTATGAAGAGATTTTAGTGCTTAATTTCTGACAAAATAAGAATAATATTCTAATTCTAACCTGTAAGCAATCTACTTATAGGGCTTCACCGATGAATGGATGAACCGCAATTCATTCCTATTTATCGATGCATTGCGTTGGATAAATAAAATCCTTATTTATCGGCACGATTAATTCTTAGCCCCCTTTAATAACAAATCACACAGAATCCTTGTGTATATAAGGAATTGTGTCATTTTGTGATTTTCACATCAAAATTTATTTCTGACTTTACAAATTTTTTTTTAGAATTCCTTACTTCTAAATGTTCTCAAGTAATAGCTACTTGTTAGTAGTTTTACAAATTTCTACTATTTTTTTCTCTTTCCTTCTCAAATAAATGAATCGTGATTATTATTGCAATAAATCGTATCGTTGGATGAGTATCGTATAGTGTCTCGAATCACAACTTCTAGAATATATTCTGAATATACTATAATTTGTTGTGTTCTGTCCGTCTGTCTGTCCTGTTCTGTCCCATCACTCTCAATCATCGTGTATTCCAGTCCATTACGGTTAATTAATATTGTGTAATGATGTAACAGACTGACATGTTATTGTTCTGATGGATCACCCCCTAATCTTATAAAACATGGCGACCAGGTCCACATCATATTGTATCTTCATTTTTCCATCACAAGGTAAGTATTTTTTCTTTTTTATCGCTGTAATATATATCTCGTTTGCCATGGTTTGCAATTTTCGGTGGTTGAATTGGGCCTAGAATATTTGTATGTTGTCTTCAGAAGTACTTTAGAAGAAGGTATCTTCATTCTACAACCACAAATATTTCTCTATAATGTTTTTAAGACACGGTACCTATTCACGAAAAAAGGGTTCGGAATATCTTGATTGAAATCTAGAAGACCGACATCTATCGTGAAGCTGATCGACGCCCAGTGAACGAGGAGTTGCAAAGGGGTGGGTGGGGGTGCAATAAGCCAAGCTTATCAATAATAGTGACCACACCGTCGAAATGTGTGCCTTCAAATTCGTCTGTATCCAGAACTATCCGCGTTTGAAGGTAAAGAGAATTGACAACAATAATACATATAAAGTAAAGACATATATATAGAAAAAGAAGATGAAATTCCTAGTTTGTGGTATATTGGTAGGAATTGCGATATTTCCGTACATTTCTAGACCTTTTAAAGACTGTTCACGTATATTCAAGACTCAAATCTCGCCTAAAAATGACGATAATCAAAAGAGAAATACACAGTAAGCGCTTACTCTTTCCCTTCTTTTCCTTGCTACATTATCACAGATATGGATTCGTGTCAAGTCTACCTCAATGATTCTGTTAATTTAATATTATGATCTTAGTGCATTTTTCGTAGGTTGAAGGCTTTAAAGCCCCCAATGATCAGACTTGAATCTGTGGCAGGCAGAGAGGGCATCGGGCAAAGCCGTAAGCCTCATTTCCTGTCAGCTGTCTATGAAATAGATTTTTATCTATTATTTTTATATTACAGAATGAAGTTAAGTATCATCAGCTCCCTGGCAGTGGTGTTTCTGTCACAGTTAGCATTCTCACAGAGTAAGTTAATTTCTAAAAAAATTAAGTGTATTAGAGTGTACCGGAGTGTACCGGGATGTACCGGAGAAAAACGAAGGGCATTTCTCACTGTGGCTAAACATTCGAATTGTTTCTTTTTTACAATTATGTATTTCATGCCACTACGACACCAATTTCATACGAAATATGTGTTGTTCTTGCGTAGAAATAACAAATTCTGTTAACAAGGTCAGTCAAATGCGTAGTTTTGTATGATCCCCTTTTGCCGTACATTATCTCGAATCGCATTGCAACGTTGCTTTTGGTATAGCCTTTGTATTTCCAAGTTCCTTGGTACGATGATTACACACATCTTACACATCATTCCTTCTCCGTCTAATTTCAGAATGTCTTCTGTCAGTGGACTTTGGTGATTGTACAGATTCCAAAACTAAATATTATTATAACAAAGATAAAAACCACTGCGAAGCATTCAGCTATAGAGGATGTGGTGGAAACGCTAATAAATTCGACTCGTTAACAGAATGTGAATCAACATGTGTCCTGACATTGAAAGATGGACATAAAATTAATGCTGCTCCGTCTGGAAGTAACACAGATCCATCCAAGACAGCTCATCATTCTGTGCCCTCTCACCATGTACCAGAAATCCACGCTGCCCTATCACAACGGAACAACATTCGAGCTCGGGATAACAATGGACGCAATGACGAACCCCGTCACTTTGTTGACTCTCACCGCACGGTTGACAGTCACCGCACAATTGATACTCACCGCCCAGTTGACAGCCACCGCACAGTTGATACCCACTACACAGTTGATACTCACCGCCCTGTTGATGCCCATCGGCAGGTTGACACCCACCACCTAGTCGACTCTCAACGCCCAGTTGACGCCCATCGGCAGGTTGACTCGCACCACCTAGTAGACTCTCATCGCCCTGTTGACTCTCTGCGCCTTGTTGACACCCATCGACAGGTTGACTCGCACCACCTAGTCGACTCTCACCGCCCTGTTGACACCCACCGACAGGTTGACAAACACATCCCAATGGACCCTCCTAACATTGTTGACTCCCTCCATTCAGTTGACTATCAACGAACAGTTGACTCCCACCGTCCCGTGGACACCCATGGCATGATTGAAACCCACCATCCTATTGATTCCCAGCGTCCCGTTGACGCCTATCACCTAGTTGACACCCACGGACCAGTTGACTCTCATCGCCAGGTTGACACACACGTCCCAATGGACACTCATAACATAGTTGACTATCAACGGCCAGTTGACTTTCACCACCCAAATGACTTCCATCGCTCACGCGACTCTCACCGCCGAGCTGACTCCCGCATGGACTACGTCTTTGAAGGCAGACCAGGTCGTAGAGGAGGAGACGGCTACAGATCTCGAGATAGTGGGTTTCAATCCAGCGACAACTACCGTAGGTTTGATAGAAGAGACAGAAATAGATATCGAGACACCCCTGATCGATTTAGACAGGTCGCAAACGACCATTTCAGAGGGGACGTCATATACCGCGGTAGAAACGATAGGCGCAGTGATGGGTACGACTCCTTCAGAAGCGACAATCGGGATTTTAATAGAAAAAATAGAAGAAATGATAACTCAAGACGCAGGGATCGAAACATCAGACGTAGAGACAGGAAGGGAAATAGAAATAGCAGTCATTCCAGAAAAAATAAACAAAGTCGCAACAACAGAGGCGATTAGATAACAATTCACAGGAGTGGATAGATCAACAATTTTAAAAGCATCATTTAAGGACCATGCTTCCCGTAAACCATTTCAAAATTTCACCGAGAATGATCACTAGTTAAAAATGAGTCTCAATTTGCGACGAGATACATGAACAGATATGTGCTGAAATTCATTTGAAATCTAACACATTAGATATATTGTTTTTGAATTTATAACAATTGTTTTTACATTCTTATTAATCCGTTAAATTATTCAACCAACAAGCTAGCAGATTATACCTAGTACATTACAGTGTTCTGTTGCTAGAATGTAGCTTCATAGTAACCGAGTGAAGGATATTTTTACGAGTATTAAAGATTATTTTTTATTATAACATTAAAACGTGGTATTGTATATATTACCATTAAAAGAGTATTTTTGTAAGGTGTTGTAACTTTCTGTTCAGCTACAGAACAGTTTCTGGAAACAGCGGTAGCGTGGTTGGGTTTGCAGAAGGGGGAGAGGGGGGATGTGTTTATTTGAATTATGTTATAAATCTTTCATACCATCAAGCATTAGAGACTAGAACAACCTCTCTAGTTACTTAAAAAATTCAATCACTATAAAATCATTTAAAGCGCCCCCCCTCCCTCAATGACAAACACTCGATTTAGCGATCTCAGAGTCTTGTATGTTGGTCGAGCACGCGCTACGATTTCATTGACGAGTTCTCAGAGCAGAACAATAACTTGAGGATAATGCTGTTGAAAAAAAAAATGTAGTTGATTATAAAAGTGGGTTTACTGGAAATTAGGACATTGGGAAATTGGATTTGAGGTACATGTGATCTTCGTCATCATCATCAATGTAATCCTGGTCAATATGAAGGTCATATTGATATTGTCCTAAAGAAATACCTCTTTTCTAAATAACAATGGTATACATCGAATCCATCTGTTGGCAACAGATTGATTTGGGAGAATGGAACCCACGATACAGATATGAAGTTGAAACTTAAATTGTGTGATTCATTTTGCTGTATGAACAATAAACATATCACAGTTTATTATAAGTGAGTTACTATTTTCATGTTTAGGATACGATACAATATTGATACCAGTAGTATTAAAGGTTTTGTAAAGAGCTTTTCTAAACTTTTTTTTATGTGAATCGGGGTATTTCTATATCCCTCTACAATTGATGTATTGAGTACTATGTTAACAGTGGTATTTCTATATCTCTCTACAATTGATGTATTGAGTACTATTTTAACAGTGGTATTTCTATATCACTCTACGATTGATGAATTGAGTACTATTTTAACAGTGGTATTTCTATATCACTCTACAATTGATGTATTGAGTACTATGTTAACAGTGGTATTTCTATATCTCTCTACAATTGATGTATTGAGTACTATTTTAACAGTGGTATTTCTATATCACTCTACGATTGATGAATTGAGTACTATTTTAACAGTGGTATTTCTATATCACTCTACAATTGATGTATTGAGTACTATGTTAACAGTGGTATTTCTATATAGCTCTACAATTGATGTATTGAGTACTATTTTAACAGTGGTATTTCTATATCACTCTACAATTGATGTATTGAGTACTATGTTAACAGTGGTATTTCTATATAGCTCTACAATTGATGTATTGAGTACTATGTTAACAGTGGTATTTCTATATCACTCTACAATTGATGTATTGAATTCTATTTTAACAGTGGTATTTCTATATCACTCTGCAATTGTACTGAGCACTATTTTAACAGTGGTATTTCTATATCGCACTACAATTGATGTATTGAGTACTATTTTAACAGTAGTATTTCTTTTTCACTCTACAATTGATGTATTGCGCACTATTTCAACAGTGGTATTTCTATACACTCTACAATTGATGTATTGAGTACTATTTTAACAGTGGTATTTCTATATCGCACTACAATTGATATATTGAGTACTATTTTAACAGTAGTATTTCTTTTTCACTCTACAATTGGTGTATTGAGCACTATTTTAACAGTGGTATTTCTATATCACTCTACAATTGATGTATTGAACACTATTTTAACAGTGGTATTTCTATATCGCTCTACAATTGATGTATTGAGTACTATTTTAACAGTGGTATTTCTATATCGCTCTACAATTGATGTATTGAGTACTATTTTAACAGTGGTATTTCTATATTGCTCTACAATTGATGTATTGAGTACTATTTTAACAGTGGTATTTCTATATCGCTCTACAATTGATGTATTGAGTACTATTTTAACAGTGGTATTTCTATATCGCTCTACAATTGATGTATTGAGTACTATTTCAACAGTGGTATTTCTATATTACTCTACAATTGATGTATTGGGTACTATTTTAAGAGTGGTATTTATATATCGCTCTCTGGTTGCAGAGGGGGCAGCCTCGAAAGCAAGTTTTAAGGGCAAAAACTTCAGAACTAGGTTAGAAATTCGAGCAATCTCCGACATTTTTTTGTGTTGTTGTCCATTTTATATCTTTAGACTGATGAAATTAATTAAAAATTGATCTTTTGATAATTAGCAAATTACCAATAAACAATACTCTCTATTAATCTCACCTGTATGTGAAACCATGTGGACTCACTCCACTAAAACATTTTATGCAAATGATTGGAATGTAGTCAAGGCTTTTTTTAGAAATCTTCTTTCTCTCTCCATTTTGAGGTTTTTGCATGTCTATTTTTGGGTAATTTTTGGAATTTGATGTCTGAAATTGCATTATCTTTAAGATTTGGTGAGATGATGAGAGACCTAAAGGCGGAAGGCTAATTCTAAAAATAGTCCTTTTGTGAAGTGCCAAACTCTAGCGGATGAGTATAACCGGTAGTAGTCTACTTTCAATTTTAATAGCTCGAAATTTTCATGGTCATCATATATTGAATTTTTTAGGAGACATTGAGAATTAGTCAGGCTTTCATTCGACATGTTGGAAAGCTTTCAACGAGATTTCTGGAAAAAGTTGTAGAAGGCCGAATTTCGTGTTTTAACAATGGGAAGAGATAGCAAATGAATTAGTGGAGTGAGTCCATGTGATGTTTATACAAGGGCGTTAATGATAACTGTACTGGTTGCTTTTATGATTCATTTGGACTCACTCCACTAAAACATTTTATAGTCCAGGCTATTTTTAGAAATCTTTTTTCTCTCTCCCTTTTAGGGTTTTTGCATGCCTATTTTTGGGTAAAATTTGGTCTAGGTTTGGAATTTGATGTCTGAAATTGCATTATCTTTCAGATTTGGTGAGATGATGTGAGACCTAAAGGTGGAAAGTTAATTCTAAAAATAGTCGTTTTGTGAAGTGCCAAACTCTAGCGGATGAGTATAACCGGTAGTAGTCTACTTTCAATTTTAGTAGCTCAAAATTTTCATGGTCATCATATAATGAATTTTTTAGGAGACATTGAGAATTGGTCAGGCTTTCATTCGACATATTAAAAAAGCTTTCAACGAGATTTCTGGAAAAAGTTATAGAAGGTTGAATTTCGTGTTTTAACATGGGAAGAGATAGCAAATGAGTTAGTGGAGTGAGTCCATTTGCTTACATGGGAGTGTAAATACATGGTCGCTGGTCGCTTAATGGAGGTAGTCTCCTAACAGTCGTTAGTTACATTGAAAAGTTGTAAGGGTGGACTTTATTGTGGTCGCATGTTGAAGGTGATTGTTTAATAAAGGAGGTCGCATGAACAAGATACAAAATTTTCACTTTTACACGTCATGTTGGTATTAGCTTACATTGTTTGTCCGGATTCTGTTTAAAGTTCGCCTCCGATATAGATAGTAAGCACATTTACCACACTGAGAGTCTTTGCATTTCCCCACTTGGAAATGTTTTTTTTTTCTCTCTGTTGGGTCAAATTTGTCACGGGTCAATAGACGTTTTATTTTGTTCGCTTACCGTTTGTCTTGTATCAAGTTTCTTGATTTATTAAGAATATTAAAACAGAACATACAAAACATGTGATTGTTACTCACGCTATGCGATCTTCAGACAACTGACCCTTTTTTCAGCCCGTGTTCCTCCTGAAGTTGGACAAGTAGAACTTATTATCAAATCTACATGGAGACAATTTCAGAACCGGGTGGAAATTAGGGAGATATATAATGATGGATTTATAATAATCAATGTATCTCAATGAAACATTTCCCATAAATTCCCATTAGTAGGCTATCCTTTCTAGACATTTTGTAGAGCGGGGGTTTTCCCTGTGCAAGAATATATATCAATACGTTCGCTTAGTGGATTATTCATGTTTTGGGATCAGATTTGTTGTCTGTAAATGATCATTGTATAGCATGAAACCCCGAGTAAAAACATATCCGTAGAAATATAAAGTGAAATTAAAGTACTTTGATCATTCAATATGCTCTCTGTAAAATACTGCACATTAGAATAAGTAATGAAACTCGTCGCTTATATAATCAGTATTTCACAGCACGTCCATCTTTCAATAAACATTTATTTACTCTGATATATATAGAAAAGACATATACAGAAACAGAAAGTAAAATTCCTAGTGTGAGGTATTTTTGACACTATGCAATTTTCGTATATGTCTAGTACTTCTGAAAACTATCCCCAAAAATTGTGAATTTGTCCCAGTTCATACCAGCTGGGTGCTACAGAATCGAACTCCAGTCTCTGACCTTCTATTGCTATAGATGAAATATTTCTTGTTTTTGAATGATGGAAAATGCTTGTTACAAACCCCAAATGTGTAAAAAAAAAAAGACAAATCTTTAAACTGATAATTTTATTCAAATCGTCAATTTAATCTTAATAGTCACTACTCAGACCACGTGACTTTATGGTGTATTAACGAAATCAAAACCAGATTTCTCTATAACGGCACCTGATTTATCGTTAACTACCTCCAATCCATCTGTATTATTTATTGTGGTGAGGTCAGTATTGTATAAAAAGCAAACTTTTAAGGGATAAATATAGTGCATTGTCAAACATCTTGGTTCTTCATTACATTTTTGGATGCATTTCGGAAGATTTGGAATGTGTTTATAGAAGTAGATAACTGGTTTTCTATATAACTTGCATCCACAATCGATTGTTTGACCATAGCCACACATGGGTTCTTCGGCACATTCTTTTGTACAATTCGTTCCAGATAGTTCTTTCAGTTTATTGCCTTTCACTACTACATTAAGTACCACTGAAATATAAACCGTATTGTTATTGCAATAGTTTATAGAGGACAGAATTCGTTAAGAAAGAACCATTACAGGCCTGACAAATTTAGATGACTTGAATGACTTGTTGAGTCGCTATAGTTGAACCGCCCTTAAAAACAATTGGTTAACCAATTATCACTATGAATTCATTGACTTTGTTTACCAACACTTGAAGTCATGAACGACCAGCCTCTGGTTTTTTAATTACCAGAATCACGTGATCACGTGATCACGTGACAATATTGGCAAAGTTCCGGTAAAAGAAATGGTCAATCATTACCGTGTTATGTTGCATAGCGCAAGCTTAACTTTCACGGAGGCCGTTTGTGTTCTTTATTGAACTTTTGGCTACGTGCAATCTTGCTGATTGGTTGGTTAAAAAATTGCGTGAAATCCTTAATCGTTTTTACATCATTTATTAAAACAACGTTTATCTGCTAAAGTGAAACACAGTATTAATATGTAATAGTTTCAGGCTTTTTGAAAACACGATTTGGTTCGTATCTTGTAAAATATAGTGACAACATAACACGATTCCTTTATGTTTTAAATTGTCACTGGATCTCTCAAATATCTTCGTACGTATTCACAATAGAAATCCAAAACCCGTTACCTTGACAAGCTTTCTGTTCGGTCCAAGTACCATTTTCCTCACACCCCAGAGTACCAGTTTCAACGAAGCCAGCTAAGCACCTAAACTTAAAAAGTCCTCCAACAGTACTGGATTCTGTTACATCATCAGAGAGAGTGATATTCTCACCTTGTGGACATTCTACAGCTAAAATGTTAAAATGAATTTGTCAGTAGAATGGCGTGGTAGAGTTGGGTGAAATTATTCTAAAGGAAGATAGTTTATATGGCAAGTGATTACACCCACTTACAGCATTTCAAGCATTATAAGATAAGGCCTCTAAACACCAAGTAATGTAGGATTGTAGGTCAACTGATAGCTTGTCAGGAAAGGTCAAAATACCATTCCAGTCATAAGTCTAATTAAAATTGAGAAAATGTCGATTGAAATGAAAATAACATAGTGAGAATAAACATTTATTATTTAACCCAATACAATAGAGAGACTAAATTTGACTGAACTATTATCAAACTATACTGAAAGAATTCTTCAGTTCAAGGGAAGTAACTCATGATATTTATGTAACTGAAGACATAAGAATTAAAAGATATATATTTTTGACGTTTTCTTAAAGCTGGCAATAAAATACAGAATTTGTTTTTTTTAGATAATTCAACATCTTAGAAACTGTTACCTTGACAAGCTTTCTGTTCTATCCAGGTACCATTTTCATCACACCTCAGACTACCCGTCACACCATTCTGAGTGAAGCCAACTGAACAGTCAAAACGGAAATCTTCATTAAATTTTCTGGATTCTGTTACAACATCAGAGTTAGTGATAATGTCACCTTGTGGACACTCTACAGCTGATATAATAAAATATATTGATCAGACAATACCCAGAGAGTAAAGTGAAATCAAAATATGACAGTCGACATGCACCAATCACCAGTATGAAATATTCAACCTTCAGTCATACACTTCTTTTAAACTCTTTAGAACGATACTGAATGATATTGAGTATGAGTTATTGCCCTTGTTCTTGAAAAGGTGTTCAATCTTTAGCTCGGGGAAACTCTAGAAGACAAATATTCAATCTTCCAGCGTTACTGAATAATAAAACCAAGTTTTGTCAAAATCCAGCAAGAATCATGCCTTCTAGATTTTTTAAGAGCTACAAATTGAACGCGTTTTCGAGAACAAGGGCAATAACTCATACTTAATATTTTTCGATTTTCTGATTTTCAATAGGGTTTATCCATGAGTGATAACCAACGCTCATGCCAAGTTTCGTCAAAATCTGCCAAGAATTGTGCCTTCTAGAGTGTTTAAAACCTAAAATTGAACGCGTTTTCAAGAACAAGGGCAATAACTTATACTAATTATTTCCAATTTTTCTGATTTTAAATAGGGTTCATCCTTGGGTGATTACAAACAACCATACCAAGTTTCGTCAAAATCTGTCAAGAATTGTGCCTTCTAGAATGTTTAAAAGCTAAAATTGAACGCGTTTTCAAGAACAAGGGCAATAATTCATACTAATTATTTTCGATATTTCTGATTTTAAATAGGGTTCATCCTTGGATGATTACAAACAACCATACAAGCAATTATGGACGGACGGAAATGGGTGACGGCAATATACGCCCCTCATTTCAGGCGGGCGTATAAAAATGGGACAGTCGACATGCACCAATTCAAATTCGGTCTACACTAAGAAAGGCATCCTAGATTATCAAAGATAAATGTCAGAGTCAGATGTCTTCAGAAAATGTAAGCAATCTCTGTCTCTTGCACAAAACCCTTTAAAAAAACATCTTTGATTTTAGAGACAAGACTCTATACTCTGAATATCAGAGTTAGCAAACTTTACGTAGTGTGTTGTATTTTCTACTGAACGAGACCTGTCAAATCAGTAGTTAACTAAAGGCAAGAGAAAGTTTTTTAGTGTTAGAAACTGTTACCTTGACAAGCTTTCTGTTCTATCCAGGTACCATTTTCATCACACCTCAGCATACCCGTCTCACCATTCTGAGTGAAGCCAACTGAACAGTCAAAACTGAAATCTTCATTTATTGGACTGGATTCTGTTACAACATCAGAGTTAGTGATAATCTCACCTTGTGGACACTCTAAAGCTGATATAATAAAATATACTGATCAAACAATACCCAGAGAGTAAAGTGAAATCAAAATGGGACAGTCAACATGCACCAATTCAAATTCAGTCCACACTAAGAAAGTATAACAAAACACAAGACAATATTATGGAATATAGCGTCATCTGAAGACGACACGTGTATATTGTGTTGAAACATTATGTGCCCAACCTTCTTAAAGAAGTGTGTTATATTCCATACTATTGTCTTGTGTTTTGTTATATGTGCTCCTCGCTTCTATATGTCGTTCAAACCTTACACACTAAGAAAGGTATCCTAGATTATCAAAGATAAATGTCAGAGTCAGGTGTCTTCAGAAAATGTAAGCAATCTCTGTCTCTTGCACGACACCCTTTAAAAAAACATCTTTGATTTTAGAGACAAGACTCTATACTCTGAATATCAGAGTTAGCAAACTTTACGTAGTGTGTTGTATTTTCTACTGAACGAGACCTGTCAAATCAGTAGTTAACTAAAGGCAAGAGAAAGTTTTTTAGTGTTAGAAACTGTTACCTTGACAAGCTTTCAGTTCTATCCAGGTACCATTTTCATCACACCTCAGACAACCCCTCCCACCATTTTGAGTGAAGCCAACCAAACAGTCAAAACGGAAATCTTCATTAAATGTTCTGGATTCTGTTACATCATCAGAGTTAGTGATATTCACACCTTGTGGACACACTACAGCTGATATAATAAAATATATTCATCAGACAATACCCAGAGAGTAAAGTGAAATCAAAATATGACAGTCGACATGCACCAATCACCAGTTTGAAATATTCAACCTTCAGTCATACACTTCTTTTAAACTCTTTAGAACGATACTGAATAATATTGAGTATGAGTTATTGCCCTTGTTCTTGAAAAGGTGTTCAATCTTTAGCTCGTGGAAACTCTAGAAGACAAATATTCAATCTTCCAGCGTTACTGAATAATAAAACCAAGTTTTGTCAAAATCCAGCAAGAGTCATGCCTTCTAGATTTTTTAAGAGCTACAAATTGAACGAATTTCAAGAGCAAGGGCACTTTCTCATACTAAATATTTTTCGATTTTTCTGATTTTCAATAGGGTTTATCCATGAGTGATAACCAACGCTCATGCCGAGTTTCGTCAAAATCTGTCAAAAATTGTGCCTTCTAGAGTGTTTAAAACCTAAAATTGAACGCGTTTTCAAGAACAAGGGCAATAACTCATACTAATTATTTTCGATTTTTCTGATTTTAAATAGGGTTCATCTTTGGGTGATTACAAACAACCATACCAAGTTTCGTCAAAATCGGTCAAGAATTGTGCCTTCTAGAGTGTTTAAAAGCTAAAATTGAACGCGTTTTCAAGAACAAGGGCAATATTTCATACTAATTATTTTCGATTTTTCTGATTTTAAATAGGGTTCATCCTTGTGTGATTACAAACAACCATACCAAGTTTCGTTGAAATCAGTCAAGAATTGTGCCTTGTAGAATGTTTACAAGCAATTATGGGCGGACGGAAATGGGTGACGGCAATATACGCCCCTCATTTCAGTGGGTGTATAAAAATGGGACAGTCGACATGCACCAATTCATATTCGGTCTACACTAAGAAAGGCATCCTAGATTATCAAAGATAAATGTCAGAGTCAGGTGTCTTCAGAAAATGTAAGCAATCTCTGTCTCTTGCACAAAACCCTTTAAAAAAACATCTTTGATTTTAGAGACAAGACTCTATACTCTGGATATCAGAGTTAGCAAACTTTACGTAGTTGTGTTGTATTTTCTACTGAACGAGACCTGTCAAATCAGTAGTTAACTAAAGGCAAGAGAAAGTTTTTTAGTGTTAGAAACTGTTACCTTGACAAGCTTTCTGTTCTATCCAGGTACCATTTTCATCACACCTCAGCATACCCGTCTCACCATTCTGAGTGAAGCCAACTGAACAGTCAAAACGGAAATCTTCATTTATTGGACTGGATTCTGTTACAACATCAGAGTTAGTGATAATCTCACCTTGTGGACACTCTAAAGCTGATATAATAAAATATACTGATCAGACAATACCCAGAGAGTAAAGTGAAACCAAAATGGGACAGTCAACATGCACCAATTCAAATTCAGTCCACACTAAGAAAGTATAACAAAACACAAGACAATATTATGGAATATAGCGTCATCTGAAGACGACACGTGTATATTGTGTTGAAACATTATGTGCCCAACCTTCTTAAAGAAGTGTGTTATATTCCATACTATTGTCTTGTGTTTTGTTATATGTGCTCCTCGCTTCTATATGTCGTTCAAACCTTACACACTAAGAAAGGTATCCTAGATTATCAAAGATAAATGTCAGAGTCAGGTGTCTTCAGAAAATGTAAGCAATCTCTGTCTCTTGCACGACACCCTTTAAAAAAACATCTTTGATTTTAGAGACAAGACTCTATACTCTGAATATCAGAGTTAGCAAACTTTACGTAGTGTGTTGTATTTTCTACTGAACGAGACCTGTCAAATCAGTAGTTAACTAAAGGCAAGAGAAAGTTTTTTAGTGTTAGAAACTGTTACCTTGACAAGCTTTCAGTTCTATCCAGGTACCGTTTTCATCACACCTCAGACAACCCCTCCCACCATTCTGAGTGAAGCCAACTGAACAGTTAAAACGGAAATCTTCATTAAATTTTCTGGATTCTGTTACAACATCAGAGTTAGTGATATTCACACCTTGTGGACACTCTACAGCTGATTAAATAAAATATATTGATCAGACAATTGTGATTTGTGAGTTGAATTTATTAATTCATCTTGCATATTTTTGTGGTTGCTGATTTCTTTGGATTTAATTGATTACTACTACTAATTATTTGGATTTGGGGGGATTGCCGGATTCCAATGGTCAAGATCCTAGGCAATGGATCGATTTGCTAAGCTTTCCAGGCGACATCGCACTTACAAAGGACAGCATACTCGGTAGAAAGTCGAGGATGGGGGTACCACAATCGGTCAGCTTAGATCGATGCGATACTCCGAGGAGTAATTCTTCATGAAAGGGGGTATAACGTATCAAGTGTACGTCGATTCAAAGTTAAGGAAGGAGCCAAAGACGGAACAGTAGTATTATCGTTCCCGAAAGGGCAGATTCCAAGACAGATCGGAATCGTCTACCTGATCCGGTATACCTACCCCTAAGTGGACGGGGTCCGCCGCTGCTACAAATGCCCATATTTTGGTCATCTTGGCAAACACTGCCGAGGGACACCAAAATGCGGCAAATGTGGAGGCGCGCATTTCACGGAGGCATGCAAGGCATCGGATTCAAAATGTGCCAACTGTAATGGAAGGCATATGGCAGGTGACCCTTTAGTGTGTGATCAAACACAC
>NW_008709663.1:6004-10708 GCF_000327385.1 Lottia gigantea | reverse complement strand
GAAAGTCATCAATGAGGCTCGCACCAGTCACTGGCATGACTTCTGTCAAACGCTAAACCAGCATACTCAGATATGGGGATAGAGTACGAGAGAGCGATAGACAGAAGGCAGACCTTATGGCTGAGAGCTTTGCTGACGCGAGTAGTGATAAACACCACTCCCCCGAATTCATGAATCGAAAAACTAACTTCGCAGTGGACCATTCCAATGTGTTGACGCACATAGATGAAAACGATCTACTGAATCTCGCTTTCACGTCTGATGAACTTCAGAAAGCTCTCTCGTCTAAAAAAGACAGTGCAGCTGGGGAGGATGAAGTCAAGTACTCGATGTTGAAGAAATTGCCTTCCGAAGCTTCGAAAATCCTACTGGATTTCTTTAACGAATCTTGGACCAATGGCCACGTACCGACAAAATGGAAGACGGCATCCATTATACCTATCCTAAAGGCAGGGAAAGATCCCAATAAAACGGAGTCTTACAGACCCGTCAGCCTGACATCCAAGCAATGTCTAAGACATTGAACAGTTCTGGGTTCCTCTGTGCAGTGTTCGTAGACCTAACGAAAGCTTTCGATCTTGGCTGGACAGATGGATTGATGCACAACTAGGAATAGGTGGTCGTATGCACAACTGGATAGCAAGTTTTCTTGCGGACAGGAAGATACGTGTAACCATAGGAAAGAGTCTCAGCGAACAATTCAGATTTGAAAATGGCAAGCCCCAAGGCTCGGTTATTAGCCCCACCTTGTTTAGCGTAATGGTCACTGATGTCCGCAACCACAAATACCTGTCAAACAAGTGTCAGATTGGACTACAAGTGTCATCTTGGACTACGGTTCACAGGCATTCATGACCGCCAGACCAATGCTCCTTCATAAGTTAGATGTCATACAGCACAAAGCCCTCCGATTAGCCACCGGAGCAGGCCTCGGCATAAAAACGGAGTCTTTACTCCAAGATGTTGGTGAGGTTCCTCTTCAAATCCGCAGAGAGGAGTTAGCCCTTAGATACTGGTCAAAGCACCTTGGAGAATCATCTCCTACCTACCTCGAGACCGCGAGGTTCAGGCACGCTACAAAAAAACGATAAGCTTCGGACAGTCAGTTCGGGATTCCGTTCGGAAATATGGGCTTGATAGGTTGCCCTTAAAGCCTCTTATATTTTCCCAAGTTGCTCCTTGGACGGTTTCGCCCCCCATTGTCGACACCTCTCTCGCCTCGAGATTGGATAATAAATGGGACGATCCTTGCATCGCTCGAATGATCGCCTTAACTCATATGGATGCAAGGTGGTCGGAAAGCATACGTATCTATACTGATGGTTCACATAACCCGGATGATGGTACAACGGGTCTGGGGATCTACGTTCCCTCGAGCAGCACAAGAATTAGCAAGCGATTACCCAATAACTGCTCAGTATACACCTCAAAGATGCTTGCAATCCTTTATGCGGTGAAATATATCATTCAAATTATGTAGTACTAAGCGACTCGCTAAGTAGCCTGACATAGATACTCAACGATTCCTCTAATTCCCAAGCAGAGCTAGTGGATGAAATCAGGCAAGCGTGCTCACTTGTACATAGTCAAGGCAAATCAATCGAGTTGGCATGGATCGCGTCTCATGTCGACATACAAGGGAACGAAATTGCAGATGAAAAAAAAAAATTTGGGCCTAGGACTATCGGAGATTGACCGGATAAACTACGGAAATAAGGTGCATGATCACGGAAAGCATCAAATCTATATCGGATGCAACTCTCATAGATGCTAATGCATTCCGCTTCCGATTAAACGAGAGCATTAGCAGTAAAGTGTTTTTACACCACCCAAATCGACAGATCTGTCGAACGGTCGCCCGTCTGAGAATGATGGGTGAGGTGCGAAATCACAAATATGAACTAAAGCTATGTCCCTGTGGTGAAGCTGGCACCGCAGAACATCTGTCAATCCACTGTGAGCAACTAAGGGAATTAAGGAAATCGCTGGTCGAGATAATGAAAAGATATAGGCTTGATTACAGTTTGAAGAATATTCTGTCCCATAGTTTAAACAATATTTATTGATAATTTACAAATTCATACATATGCTATAGATTAATGTTGGTTTCAGAAACAAGCCGAAGCTTATATAAAACTGTTACCAATACGAATATTTACAGATGATAAAAGTAAAATTTACATAATATAGGAGTTGACAGCAGCGAAATGTACATTGGAAACAAAACAGGAAGTGACAAACATATTTACAAAAGGAAAGGGAATAGGGCCGAACAAATTCATTGGTGAATAAAATGTTATTGATAATGACAAATGAAAATAGTTGAGAGGGGATGAGGGTGATTATCGTTAATCAAAATAAAATAATCTTCGTTTTAAAACGGAGGCCATACTTCGACAGCGTTAGCTAGGTTGTCAAAACGTTTTGTAGATGATATAAAGTTATGAACAGTTTGAAAGATATACAGTTTGTTTCTAAAGATAATTTTGGATTGCCGTTAAGAAGTGTTAATATGCAACGTAAATGAATAGGGAGAAGATTAATTGTATTGTTTCGTTGTTTTGAAAAGTTGCGACAGTAGAGAAGAAAGTGTTCAGAATTTTCAAAGGTGTGGCCGCATGAACAGGATGGATTGTCGGATATGTGCATTAAGAATTTGTGAGCGTTTAGTTGACTTTCATAATGACGTAGTTTGGTATGTATTATTTGTGATGGACGGTCGCCAGAGTAGAAATATAATGGTACAGAGGATTTTGAAGTGAATTTTACAAGCAGGGATTTAAGCTGAGAGAGGGAAGAAGAATTACGTATTGAGTCGGGCAGATTGTTCCAGATTTGTACAGTAGATGGGAGAAAAGATGATTTGTAAGCTACAGTGTTCCATGGAATAGTGCGAAAATTGTGCTTTCTTCTGATGGGGTAAGGGTTTACAATCGAAATATGAGGTGGTACCAGAATTCTCAGATATTGAGGTGTTAAACCATTAATCATTTTATAAAATAGAGTTACTTTGTGACAAAAGCGACGATCGGTTAAACTTGAGAAGCCGGACTCTTTGTATAAAACTGAGTGGGAAGTTCCCCAAACAATATCAACTTCCGGTTTTATAGTTGTTAGCAATTTGAAATTTTAATGGCGTATATCTCTTGATCTTGACCTTTTTAGACCTTCTCCTTTACAGGATCAAAGGTCATTGACCTTGGCTATCTGCTGATACTTTCATTTGTGAGGTCTGACGTCCACTTCCGGTATTAGAATCTTCTAAAAAATGAAAATTTATCAACTTTACACTGTTCTTGCGCTTGATCTTATTATCGTCGAAGGTTGATTTTTTCAGGGTCTTTTGCATTTTGCAACATTTGCAAAGTCCCACTCTGTGCCACGAGTGGCTCTAGTTTTATTTGTAATTTCAAAAACAAGTTAATAGGTTCTAAACCTCAGTAGAAATTAGGCCACGATTTGCTAATTTGTGCTTAGTTATAGAGATTTAGGGGTTATAAAAAGGTTTTCTAAATTTGGTTTTGTATATCGGGGACAAATTGATGTTATACACATAAAAAAATTGATTGAATTACTATTGATATATTATATAATATTTAGTAAACTAGAATAATGAAGGTAATTTTGAAAGGTTATTTCACATTTTGAATCTTAGACCTAAAATAAAAATCTTAAAACTGCATTTTTATCAGACATATCTTTCTGAAATAACAAAGAAGAAAAATTACTACTGACATTTTATAAAGAATTGTTTCCCGGTCCTCTTCAATCACAGCAATCTCTACTATACTTACCTGGTGTTTGTCTTTTTAACATGAAGGGACTGGCCACTGGTAATGTTCCCGCCCACAGAAAGACCACCATCAACATCAAATTAGCATTGATCATCATATTGATTCGATATTCGAGTTGTATGAACAGTGAAGATTGTGTGAGTTTATATAGAGAATGAGAGACAGAGTGGGCTGATTTGTTACATCGAGCGGAAACAGTTAATGAGTTGTCGATATTCACGGCTTTCGAGTTGAGCTCGAAACTGTATTGTTTTCGTTAATTTTTTTTTTTTTTTTATAATTGTTGTCAGAGTACCTAGCAAAAACTGTAATAGTACATTTTTGGCATTGCAGCAGACATTTCAGCCTGCGGAATTACATTTATATTTATTTTCAGACATCAGACTAGAAACCGTAAATGATGTAGCGGAAAACTTTTTTAATTTCAGAAATCTGCCATAAACGCTTATTTTTTATTCTATTTGCGTCAAAAGTTTTTGTGTGTATTTTTGAAAGAACTTCAAGGGAGACTGCAGTTTAGAAAATCCTGATTCGGCAATTTTATCTCTAACTTTTTTGTACTGAATTTTGGTTAAAATTCTAAGTCCTTTAATTTTTACTCGATTTTTACGAAACTTGGTAGATGCGTAGAGACCAAATTGATAATTATGATTATTCAAAAACATTTTCCAAAATATTTCGGAAAATGGTTGAAAATATCTGAAAAATCAGTGTTTTTGGACTATGTTTTGCAAAAACTGTCAAATTTGTAATTCAAAAGATTTATACCATCAACATCTTCATTTTGTGTTTAACAGTTACTAATAGTTTAGCTGCCATCTTGAAAATTTCAAAATATCTTAAAAATTTAATGCAGACTACATTTTTAATCCGATTGTTCTTAAACTTGTTTAAAATGTAAGTAAGAAAA
>NW_008709663.1:885-1952 GCF_000327385.1 Lottia gigantea | reverse complement strand
AAGGTAAGAACAATTCTGATGAATGTGTCTGTCACATTTCAGAAATGGCCGACATTACAGGATTTAGCTAAAGCCAGTCTTGAGGTATGTTATTTCACAGTCAATATATTTTGTAGATAACCGTTTGACCAATGTGGTTTCTGAATCAAAAGTTACCTGTCTTATTTTAAATGAAATGAAATATCGAATTTACAATAGAACTGAGAGTCTTTGACTGTCTCTGAGGTCTTCAAAATAGTTTCACGCATAATTGGCATAATTCTTTACATTGAAAATAAACCGGTCTAGCCCTGTAAGTAAAGTTTTCAAGAATTAGGCCCCTACGGCTACAGGTAATCTATGAAGATAATGCCTAGTGGTTTTGCCACGGTACAAAAGGATCTTTGTGAACCCAAGAATTGTTATTTTTACTCTTGTTTAAAACATTTTAAGAATATTAGCAGAGATTATGAATATTGTGGTCTGATTTAAGCATCCAGAATAAATTGTGGTGTATATTTCAGGAAGTTAATGAAATGTGGTCTGGGCTAGGTTATTATTCAAGAGGAAGAAGGCTTCACGAAGGAGCACAGAAGGTCAGTATTTAATTTGAATTGCCCTTCACCAGCATGGTCTGGTGTCTTAAGTTCAAATTTTATTAAAACATTTGTGGCACATCAATGCTACAAGACATTAAAAGCAATAAAAAGAAATTGAGAATCCTACTTTTTTATATATCTGTCTAGGCTCATGAGTAACCCCATGTAGAATGCCGGCAAAATTTCCCCTGGCAGTAGCATTAGCCTAGATTAAGGGAGGTTGATTTGGGTCTGGAAGAAGGTTGAAAATCCCAAAAAGATGAGAATGCCCAGTCTTAAATTGTAAATGTTATAAGCTGGATGTGATTCTAAAAGATAAATCTATATAATTCAGGTTGTCAATGAATTGAAGAGTGAGATGCCACGAAATGCTGAAAGTCTGATGAAAGAATTACCAGGAGTTGGAAGATATACTGCTGGCGCCATATCATCGATAGCTTACAATGAACAGACTGGATTAGTTGATGGAAATGTTATCCGAGTCTTTCT
>NW_008709663.1:0-835 GCF_000327385.1 Lottia gigantea | reverse complement strand
AAATTATAATTAAAATGACTTTATTATAAAAGGGTGAAGTAGGCCATGAATTAAATTGCTATCAGATTCTGAATACNCACGGATTAAGCTGCAATAAAATATGTACGCAAACTCAAACCACAGAAAATCTTATCCTAATCCTTAGCAAATCCAGTTTTCTCCTTACCTCAAACTCACCTCTATAAGGGCAACAGATGGCTCATTGAGGTGCTAAAATAGAGGAATCATTGAGCAATTATTTGCATTCCCAAGGTGCTAGAATATGAGAATCCCTTTATGACATCATTACCATAGGGGACTTTCTTCTCCTCCTTTCGTTAAATGCGCCAATACCGCTAAGTTTCCTTTAAACATTGACAATTTTTTCAGAATCATCTTACTGATACATTTTGCAATATTTTCAGTTTGAGTTGCGCTTACGTACGCGTGTTATAGCTTAACTCGGCTTGAGTATCTGTTTCTATCTATAGTCGACTATATATACTATTATAGAGACGGTCGACTATTGATAGAAACAGATGCCTGTGTTAACCCGATTGAGTATCTATAATGGTGAAATATATTCTTAGGTAATTTATTTTCAGTATGGGTATCAGAAATTATGTTACAGCAGACTCAAGTTGCTACTGTCATAAATTACTATAATAAATGGATTAAGGTACGTGAACAGAAGCTTAAAATGGTGTGCAGTAAATTCTGTAAAATGTTTAAACATAGCTGTAAACAGAGTACACTGTCATCTTCACAATGTCAAGCTAATACGAATTTATACCTTTACTGCAATAGTCACCTTTCTTGTATCATGGAAGATTGTAAATGGATCGATTTGATTGGA
>NW_008709662.1:0-2422 GCF_000327385.1 Lottia gigantea | reverse complement strand
TCAATGTAAATTTCTTCAATAGCCACTATGGAACTTTAATTACATAAATAATACAATATAATTTAACATTTGACCATGAAACTTATTTTCTAAAAATTCATTATACAATATTTCTATTGGTAAATTATGGAACTTTACTGTTGCATACCAAAAAGGAAAAACAATTATGGAACTTTCAAGTTATAGTTTATGTAACTAATTACAATGACAACAACTTTTTTTTATTATTACGAATGACAACAATAACAAAATAACAACAAAATAACAAAATTTATAACATAAAAATCACATTCAAATATTTATATATATCAAAGGGACAGATGTGCCATTTCGGGGGTTGATTTGAGTCTTGAATATATGTAAATAGTCTTCAGTAGAAATGTACGAAAATCTCATAATTCCTTTAAAAATATCTCAAACTAGGAATTTTACTCACTATTTCTACAGATGTCTTTTCTATATATGACAGTGTCTCAAGAAAAGACGAGTCGTCATTTTAACTTTCAAACACAGATAATTCTAGACACACATGGATTTGAAGGCTCAAATTTCGACAGTGAGCTGTGAACACTATTACTGATTGGCTAAGCTAAAAAATTCCAGTTTCTGAGACTAAGGTATGATTGTTAAAAAAAAAAGGGCACATCTGTCCCTTTAATAATGCCTTATTCAACATGAGCATTTGCGATTTTTCTTTTTGCCTACAAGCTGCCAGTATCTAGCCCTTGTTAAAAATCCAATTTCTCTCTTAGATTATGCTGTGACCTGAGACTAACTCCATAATATCAATCAAAATATCCCAATATTTACAACTTCAAAATATACAAATCTGTTCTGTACAAAAATTTACAATGTAAATAGGTGGATATACAATTCAAATTATACAATTCAAATTATACAATTCAAATTATACAATTCAACTGAAGTAAGATTACACTTTTCAATCTGATGATTATACAATTCAACTGATGATTATACAATCCAAATTGATGATTATACAATTCAACTGATGATTATACAATTCAACTGATGATTATACAATCCAAATTGATGATTATACAATCCAAATTGATGATTATACAATTCAACTGATGATTATACAATTCAACTGATGATTATACAATCCAAATTGATGATTATACAATTCAACTGATGATTATACAATTCAACTGATGATTATACAATCCAAATTGATGATTATACAATTCAACTGATGATTATACAATTCAACTGATGATTATACAATTCAAATTATACAATTCAACTGAAGTAAGATTACACTTTTCAATCTGATGATTATACAATTCAACTGATGATTATACAATTCAACTGATGATTATACAATCCAAATTGATGATTATACAATCCAAATTGATGATTATACAATTCAACTGATGATTATACAATTCAACTGATGATTATACAATCCAAATTGATGATTATACAATTCAACTGATGATTATACAATTCAACTGATGATTATACAATCCAAATTGATGATTATACAATTCAACTGATGATTATACAATTCAACTGATGATTATACAATTCAAATTATACAATTCAACTGAAGTAAGATTACACTTTTCAATCTGATGATTATACAATTCAACTGATGATTATACAATTCAAATTATACAATTCAACTGAAATAATGATTATACATTCCAAAATGATGATTATACAATTCAAATTATACAATTCAACTGAAATAAAGTTTATACTTTTCTAACCTATGAATATTATACAATTCACAAATAAAAAATATACAATTCAAAATGATGAATATACAATTCAAATCGTTCGATCCTAAGATAATGTTCGGACTTCAAAGAACTTCTTTTTCATTTTTGTTTTTCGTTGTCAACAAAATTTGAGAAAATTCAAGTTTTTATATTTCCAATTTCAGTATGATAACAGTTGAACTTTTCCTCTGCCTGTGCCTGTGTATAAAAGTTCCAAAAAGAAGTACATGCTTGAGGTAAGAGACAGATTCCCTTTAAAATTATTTATTATGGTACTTAAATCAAGGCAAGAACGTCTTCTTTGCAGTTGCGACCAATATCTTCCAGACACAGTGAGACTAACAAAAGAACATCAATACAAACAAACAATAACACAATAATGTAATAACAATACAAGGCTTGTTTATATAGCATCATAGTCTTAGTTCTACAGCTCCAAATTTGTTGTAGTTGATGATAGGATATGCTTTGCTTCAGGCTTGATTTCCTATGAGCCATGATTTTTCACGGTGAATCATTTCAAATCATGAATGTTTTATGCTTAATCATGCTTCGGCAGGATTATTCATTGTTAATCATTGAAACTTGATTTTTCATGGTAATTTATTATTTCCAATCATGATTTTTACAGTACAGCATGGCAATAATTTTCAGGGAAAATCATTTCAAATCATGAT
>NW_008709661.1:7305-8422 GCF_000327385.1 Lottia gigantea | reverse complement strand
TTACGTATGGTTGAGAATAGGAATGGCGGTCATAAATGTCGAACGAAACCTTATGCGACCGACTTGTGAGTCGCGTTCGGAACTCATGGCCACTTTCGTTATTCGCATCTATACGCAACTGGTAATCGCTATGGTGTGTAGGCACCTGAAGGTATCGAATTTGGGATTTTGAACGTTTAAGCGTGTTCGATAATTCCATTTGCTTAAATTCCAGTTGAATTTAGTATGTGGAAAAGAGTTATACAGAACACATATCAACATGATCACTTTCGCTGGGAATGTGTTTGGTTGTCTGGTGTATGGTATGACATCTGACATGTAGGTAGAATTAACCATCTGAGTACTGAGTACAAAGATATCGTTACTTTGAGACTAATTCCAGAAGTTAGAAACGACTTCAAAAGTAGAATATTAACTTAGCACAGATAGCAGCTAAAAACAGACTTTATGCCGAAGTACCTCCAGGTTTAAGAAGTGCTCCATGTTTGTCCAGTAGATGCAAAACATGTCCCTTTATATCAGAAACTCATTATTTTGTAAGCAACTCTACGAATAAAAGGTACCCGATCCAGGAACATCTAACATGTGAACATTCGAATGTAATATATTTAATTTCATGCAAGAAATGCCCCAAACAATATGTAGGAGAAACTAAGAATAATTTACGAACTCGCTTTAATGCTCATAGGTCAGACATCAAATTAAAGAAAGACAAGCCTGTTTCTAATCATTTCAACCTCGACGACCATTCAATAGACGATCTCACCCTAATCCCAATTGAGCGTATAGAAATTGACTTGCCCGAAGATGAAACTACCAAATTCCGTCAATCTAGGGAGGCCCATTGGATTGAGACATTGAATACAGCAAGACCTATAGGACTAAATATTCATCATAATGTAGGCATAGCACCCTTTGTTGTCCCGTTTAATACAACCAGCAATCGAGCAAGCAAGATAGTTCATGCCCACTATAAGAGCCTTCAAGAGAAATTCCCCCATGTCTATAAGCAGAAAATGATAGTTGCATATTCAAAAAATAAGAACTTAAATGATAATATTGTTCATAGTAAACTAAAAACAATCAGTACATAACAGATACTATACTTCTCGCCCAT
>NW_008709661.1:0-1308 GCF_000327385.1 Lottia gigantea | reverse complement strand
AATTATTTTCACTTAGGTAAAAATTAGGTGATTATTCGTGTAATTTTTAATGAAAAACTTTAATTTTCACCTAGGTGATAATAATTTCCACCTAGGTGAAAATTAAAGTTTTAAATTAAAAATTCAACGAATCTTGTAAAAAAAATGTTTTAAAATTCTTCTATTATCACCTTGGTACGGTGGCTAACATACGACATTTTCCACTTTTTATTTTGAATTAAAAACTTCTTTTTTACTTGGTGAAAATTAATTTTGAATTAAAAACTTTAATTTTCACCTTAGTGATAATTATTTTCACCTAGATGAAAATTAGGTGATAATTCCTGTAATTTTTAATTAAAAACTTTAATTTTCACCTTGGTGATAATTATTTTCACCTAGGTGAAAATTCGGTGATAATTCCTGTAATTTTTAATTAAAAACTTTAATTTTCACCTAGGTGATAATTGTTTTCACCCAGGTGAAAATTAGGTGATAATTCCTGTAATTTTTGATTAAAAACTAGGTGATAATTATTTTCACTTAGGTAAAAATTAGGTGATTATTCGTGTAATTGTTAATGAAAAACTTTAATTTTCACCTAGGTGATAATAATTTCCACCTAGGTGAAAATTAAAGTTTTAAATTAAAAATTCAACGAATCTTGTAAAAAAATGTTTTAAAATTCTTCTATTATCACCTTGGTACGGTGGCTAACATACGACATTTTCCACTTTTTATTTTGAATTAAAAACTTCTTTTTTACTTGGTGAAAATTAATTTTGAATTAAAAACTTTAATTTTCACCTTGGTGATAATTATTTTCACCTAGATGAAAATTCGGTGATAATTCCTGTAATTTTTAATTAAAAACTTTAATTTTCACCTTGGTGATAATTGTTTTCACCTAGGTGAAAATTCGGTGATAATTCCTGTAATTTTTAATTAAAAACTTTAATTTTCACCTAGGTGATAATTGTTTTCACCCAGGTGAAAATTAGGTGATAATTCCTGTAATTTTTGATTAAAAACTTGAATTTTCACCTAGATGAAAATAATTTTCACCAAGGTGATAATTGAAGTATTTTTAATTAAAAACATTTTTACAAGATTCGTTGAATTATCACCTAGGTGAAAATTAAAGTTTTAAATTAAAAATTACAGGAATTATTACCTAATTTTCACCTAGGTGAAAATAATTATCTCCTAGGCGAAAATTAAAGTTTTTAATTCAAAATTACCGGAATTATCACCTAATTTCCACCTAGGTGAAAATAATTTTCACCGTATTTATGCTTTAATAATCCTTGCATGACCATAAATAAGATC
>NW_008709660.1:0-2426 GCF_000327385.1 Lottia gigantea | reverse complement strand
CAGAAAGGGTATAGAGTGGTCTTCTTCTGCTTCCATGGTGAAATTGATCCTCTTATGCTGAGCATTAAGATGCTGGACTAGAGCTGATAGGTCATCTTCAGCTCTAAGCATGACAAAGGTGTCATCAACTTTCCGGAACCAGCAGATTGGTGAGATCGGAGAGGTTTCCATGGTCTTTTCCTCAAAGGCTGTCATATAGATTTCAGTAATCAATGGTGACAACGGCCTTCCCATAGGTAGACCGTGGATTTGTTCATAGATCTCATCTCCCCATGTGAAGTAGGTAGAGGACATACACATCTGAATGAGATCGACGATGCTGTCTGTAGTAAGTGTAGTATCAAGTGGGGTCTCTAATTTAGATATCTTATCTCTTATGATACTCAACACATCTTTACATGGGACATTGGTGAATAAGTCGACAACATCATATGAGTACATAAGATGTTGGGCGATGTTATAGAAGACAGAATCCCGAGAGCATATGAGTAGCCGAGCCTTGATGGGGTTTTTGTGGATTTTAATTGTTGCTCTGGCATATGGTGGACGTGGGTGGCGGCTTGATCTCAGTTTAAATTTAAGTTGATTGGTAATTTGGTTACTGGATTCAAGTTCGTTTAACTTCTTGTCCAACCTGTCTTTGTATATGCTCGTTGGGTTTTTGCGGAGTCTTCTGTAAGTTTTCGCATCACTTAGTAGTTCTGTGACAGTTTCTTGGTACTCTTTCTTATCCATGATAACTGTGGCTTTCCCTTTGTCTGCTGGTAAAATGACGATCTTATTATCTTGTCTGAGGTCAGTGAGTGCATCCCTCTGTACTTTGGTTAAGTTGTTGGGTTGTATCTTGTTTTTAGCGAGGATCTCTGTCACTTGGTTTCTCAGATAGTTGATATGACCGCCTGGTGCTAATTGGTGTAAGCCACGTTCTATGTTGACGATGAAGTCATCATGGTTTTTGAGTTTGGTAACGGGTGAAAACTTAAGACCTCGGGAGAGGAGGTTTATCTGCTCGTCTGTAAGATTTTTCTGGCTTAGGTTGATAACAGTTTTGGTTAGGAATTCATTTTTTTGGTTGTGGTCTGGTTTTAATAAATTCTCTGAATGATTTTTCTGTCTTCTTAAGTTGTCAAATTTGGTTTGTTGTGATCTTTTGATTTTTTGGCCAAGAAGGTTGTTGGTCTTCTCTTGCTTGGTTCTCAAGTCTTGAAAATCACTAGTAGAGAGGGTGGCTTTCACTTCATGGCATTGTTGTTCAAATTTGATGGAAAGACGTTGTTTTTGGTTTCTGTGGTGCTGGATTCTTTCCTTTACCAGGGCATGACTTGCTCTTTCTAGAATCTTATTCGCTGCTGAGGAATTAACTGGCGAACGGAGGGATAACCCCTTAGGAATAAGCTTATTGTCCCTGCATCTCAATAAAAATGTTAAATTATTACATGTTTGGATTAGTTTCCCCTCACTCTTTTCAAGCTTATCTCTTTTCAGTATCTGTTAGCCTTCTATAGAGTTTTCTTTCGCCAACTCGGCTGCTTGGGTAAAATAAAATCTTGTCAAAGTTCATATAAGTTTAAAACAAAACCTTTGACCTCAATTATAAATTATCACCAGAAACATTTTGTGAGAAAGATAGATTGTCTGAAATTTGATTCTTAATACTTCAAGTGTACTTATGACTTCACTTATGCAAATAACATTCAAGTTAGTTTTAGAACATTTAAACATGAGCACACATTATGTCTTCAAAATCTGTTTTTACAGATGACAATTTTCAGCCAAAAGTTTTGAGTTGAAATTTCTTGGAGGGAAATGTGTTTCCTTACAATGTAAACTTTACCAAAAACAATCTAAGACTAACAATACTATTTTGATGCTGCTATTCTAATTCTCATAAAAATAATGAATAAAATTCAAAAAACTTTTTACTTTGCTCAAACGATAATAAATGATAGTGACACTCTAATCTGATCAGGTCAACTGTCCACATATTTAAACAAATGGTTTAGCAAGATACGCCCACTTTCCTGATACATTTTCAGTATTTCACGGGCGGTCACCAATCTGCGTCAAGTGAACTAAAAATATAATTCGTGAAAGATATTGTTCATTTAAACAAACACACAAAATTTAATAAAATCACCTCTATCGCGTTCATAAGCCAACTAATTTTGATGCGTTTATAGTAAGTCAAGGGCAATAACTCAAATTCTGTTGATCGAAAAATCGTCAAATTTAATAATATAAATGATCACACCAAATTTCATTTCAATCGGATGAAAATTGTAGTCTCTTTTGTGTTCACAAACAAATCATGACGCATTTTTCCTTAGTCAAGGGCAATAACTAAAAAAACGTTCATCGAAAAATCTTCAAATTCGAACTTGACCAAGATTTCATGAATATAAATGATAATTTCATTAAAATAAGAT
>NW_008709659.1:7509-9059 GCF_000327385.1 Lottia gigantea | reverse complement strand
GACCTCTCAGAAATCAAGATGGAGGAAAGGAATGGAAATCCGGTTACAGAACAGCATGTTTCCTCAGGTATTTGTTAACGGTCGACTAAATTAATGACGCCATACTATTAATTAAAAAAGTCTGACCACGATCTTGTTGAAAATGTCCAAGTAACGTTTTGTCGGGTAAAGTTGACCTACAGGTTCTTATGATGACCAAATCTACAGATGATCTCATCCAGTCACTTGGTCACTCCAATTCATCATAATTGTACTTTTATATGAACCAGGTCATTGAAATATGGGTCAAGGTAATCTGGACAAACCAATAAGCTTAATAGTCCGAAATCTAGGCCTATATTGCATTTATCTCCCAATATATCAACAACTCTGGCACACTTTTATAAAAATTGCTATACAAATGAATATAGAAATAGATTCAATAGAGAATCTCCTAAATTCCTGGTACCCAACCTGGTGTGTTTTCACCCCCTGGGGGTGTGGGTCTAGGGTGTCAGGGGTGTGGCCAACTGGTGTAGGAGAAGAAATTATTTTAAATTGAGAGAGCACCTCACATCATCACATGCAGGAAATGTGAATGAAACAATTTTTTGGGTGTGAAAGATCCAGGTGATTGCTCCAGGGGTGTGAAGGCTGAGAAAGGTTGGGAACCACTGTCCTAAATCAATGGTTGCACTAATACTAGAGTTAGTTGATGTCCGGTGTCTATATAGGCTGACAACAGGGCAGCAATACCTGAAAGAATATGGGAAGTTCATATATACAGGGTCCAAAAAATCACTTGAGATCAGAAATTGTCTTATATGGGGGTGTGGGACTAGGGTGTCAGGGGTGTGACCAACTGGTGTAGGAGAAGAATGTATCTTGAATTGAGAGAGCACCTCACATCAACACAAATGCTGAAAATTTTTGGGAGTGTGAAAGGTCCAGGTGATTACTCCAGGGGTGTGAAGGCTGAAAAAGGTTGGGAACCACTAATGTAGGGTAACTGCATAAAATACTTGTACGAGTACAAACTGCTGTATTGCAGAAAATTTAAGACTTTCCAGCCCGACTGTATTATATATCAGTACTATTAAGGATGTGGGTTGTTTTTTTACTACATCAGACCACAATGAATATCCGACAAGAACACAGGGTCACAGTTATTATGCCAGCAACCATAGTACAAGCTATATAATCAGACTAAATCGTACTGGCTAATTAGTCATTCCTTAAAGGGATATATCCAAAAGAACCGATGATTTGTTTAGAAGGATATTATACAGCTTTACACCCTTCTATAACTATCGATAAAACATGATTTATGAAATATAATGCTTTATATCCAACCATTTATAATTTGGCGGGATAATTCCAACAGTGGAATATGGGTTACCAATTATTTCAAATTGGGATCCGTTAATTTTTCTTTTCAACGAGTTCGTCAACTAAATATTTAAGGGGCCCAACGACCAAACCAACAACCCAGAATCATCCAATTTGAACCAATCCAACTACAAATTACTACGACTACCAACAACTACATAGTTTGCGATATCAGCATCCGC